>NW_025778171.1:0-53933 GCF_021130785.1 Homalodisca vitripennis
AATAGGTGCAAGGTGGCACTAAGGTAATGTAATGTTGTTAGTAATGTAAACTTATATGATGACTATTTCTATTCACAAACTTTCATTAGTTTACCTTCTAAATGTTTTATTATTTTAATTAGGAAAGTCAATTACTATTACTAATAAAAATCATTCTGTTTTTGTCCTCATTATATTATTTTTGTTTTATGGAATAAGATCCTAGTGCAATATTTGTTCCAGGTTATTTTAAGATTAATTGTTTTGTATAATATTATAAACTAACACATACCTGCATGACATGCTTCATTTGTTATATACCTTAAACACAATAATTGTTGATAGTTTTTTGTGCCCTGTAATTTTTATTACATTCTTTTGACTTATATATTGTTATAATTTGTATGTAGCCAGTATGTTTTGTCGTTGGCAAAAACCAATTATTGGAATGGTATGTGTGGTAACTTTGTTAAAAATAATGTATACATAATCTTTCTAGGGTTCAAGAGAACTCAAAAATCTATGGTCAGAGATTAAACGTACCTTCAGTGACCTGCAGTGTTTATTACTTCCCTTTCCTGGTTCTGCAGTGGAGAAAGGGTTTGCAAAAACTGGGGACTTGAATGGTAAGTTGTGGAGTTCTCCACTACAATCCCTACTGTTTCACCATTCGTACTGTTTTGTGATTTACAAAATTGTGATTTATGAGGGTCATATGAAAAGTAAGTTGCTTTGGGAAATAAAAAATTATATGTAACTGTTACAGTTTTTATTACATACATTTGTGGAAAATGTCGTGTAAGATCTAGAATTGTGAATCTGATTTTTACTAATGATGTGATTGATTTGTTTTCGACTAGAGCATTGGAAACCCACCGACAGTTGGCCATTTTATTTTTTGTCAAGAATATAAGTTAATTAGTATTGAGTTGCCATGTCATCTATGACATATTCAACAATCAAATATATAACTTTAATTCAGACAAGTATGATATCTACATGTTGTCAATGAACTAAACTATCTGAAGTAAGTATTGAAATTAATTTAAATAGAATTAGACTTTAACAACTTACAAAGTGACCGCATAGCCCAAGAAAGAAGAGAAGGGTAAAAGTTAACTTTATTTGAAAGAATAATGAACCTTTTCCATCGTTATATGATATAAAAAGTATAATACTATGTTTCGAGGATTGAAATCACATTGCTTTAACTTCGTTAGTTTGGGTGTGACATGTTTGTGTTCTTGGCTCCTGTGCAGTGACATGACTTGGGTTCATTTTCTCCAGTCTGAACTTAATGCAGTTCTTCAGTTCAGGTGTGATGTATTTGTGTTCTTGACTCCTGTGCAGTGACATGGCTTGGGTTCATTTTCTCCAGTCTGAACATAATGCAGTTCTTCAGTTCAGGTGTGATGTATTTGTGTTCTTGACTCCTGTGCAGTGACATGGCTTGGGTTCATTTTCTCCAGTCTGAACATAATGCAGTTCTTCAGTTCAGGTGTGATGTATTTGTGTTCTTAGCTCCTGTGCAGTGACATGGCTTGGGTTCATTTTCTCCAGTCTGAACTTAATGCAGTTCTTCAGTTCAGGTGTGATGTATTTGTGTTCTTGACTCCTGTGCAGTGACATGGCTTGGGTTCATTTTCTCCAGTCTGAACTTAATGCAGTTCTTCAATTCAGGTGTGATGTATTTGTGTTCTTGACTCCTGTGCAGTGACATGGCTTGGGTTCATTTTCTCCAGTCTGAACTTAATGCAGTTCTTCAGTTCAGGTGTGATGTATTTGTGTTCTTGACTCCTGTGCAGTGACATGGCTTGGGTTCATTTTCTCCAGTCTGAACATAATGCAGTTCTTCAGTTCAGGTGTGATGTATTTGTGTTCTTAGCTCCTGTGCAGTGACATGGCTTGGGTTCATTTTCTCCAGTCTGAACTTAATGCAGTTCTTCAGTTCAGGTGTGATGTATTTGTGTTCTTAGCTCCTGTGCAGTGACATGGCTTGGGTTCATTTTCTCCAGTCTGAACTTAATGCAGTTCTTCAGTTCAGGTGTGATGTATTTGTGTTCTTGACTCCTGTGCAGTGACATGGCTTGGGTTCATTTTCTCCAGTCTGAACTTAATGCAGTTCTTCAGTTCAGGTGTGATGTATTTGTGTTCTTGACTCCTGTGCAGTGACATGGCTTGGGTTCATTTTCTCCAGTCTGAACTTAATGCAGTTCTTCAGTTCAGGTGTGATGTATTTGTGTTCTTGACTCCTGTGCAGTGACATGGCTTGGGTTCATTTTCTCCAGTCTGAACTTAATGCAGTTCTTCAGTTCAGGTGTGATGTATTTGTGTTCTTGACTCCTGTGCAGTGACATGGCTTGGGTTCATTTTCTCCAGTCTGAACTTAATGCAGTTCTTCAGTTCAGGTGTGATGTATTTGTGTTCTTAGCTCCTGTGCAGTGACATGGCTTGGGTTCATTTTCTCCAGTCTGAACTTAATGCAGTTCTTCAGTTCAGGTGTGATGTATTTGTGTTCTTAGCTCCTGTGCAGTGACATGGCTTGGGTTCATTTTCTCCAGTCTGAACTTAATGCAGTTCTTCAGTTCAGGTGTGATGTATTTGTGTTCTTAGCTCCTGTGCAGTGACATGGCTTGGGTTCATTTTCTCCAGTCTGAACTTAATGCAGTTCTTCAGTTCAGGTGTGATGTATTTGTGTTCTTAGCTCCTGTGCAGTGACATGGCTTGGGTTCATTTTCTCCAGTCTGAACTTAATGCAGTTCTTCAGTTCAGGTGTGATGTATTTGTGTTCTTAGCTCCTGTGCAGTGACATGGCTTGGGTTCATTTTCTCCAGTCTGAACTTGATGCAGTTCTTCAGTTCAGGTGTGATGTATTTGTGTTCTTGACTCCTGTGCAGTGACATGGTTTGGGTTTCATTTTCTCCAGTCTGAACTTAATGCAGTTCTTCAGTTCAGGTGTGATGTATTTGTGTTCTTGACTCCTGTGCAGTGACATGGCTTGGGTTCATTTTCTTCAGTCTGAACATAATGCATTTTTCAGTTCAGGTGTGATGTATTTGTGTTCTTGACTCCTGTGCAGTGACATGGTTTGGGTTCATTTTCTCCAGTCTGAACTTAATGCAGTTCTTCAGTTCAGGTGTGATGTATTTGTGATCTTAGCTCCTGTGCAGTGACATGGTTTGGGTTCATTTTCTCCAGTCTGAACTTAATGCAGTTCTTCAGTTCAGGTGTGATGTATTTGTTTTCTTGACTCCTGTGCAGTGACATGGCTTGGGTTCGTTTTCTCCAGTCTGAACTTAATGCAGTTCTTCAGTTCAGGTGTGATGTATTTGTGTTCTTGACTCCTGTGCAGTGACATGGCTTGGGTTCATTTTCTCCAGTCTGAACTTAATGCAGTTCTTCAGTTCAGGTGTGATGTATTTGTGTTCTTGACTCCTGTGCAGTGACATGGCTTGGATTCATTTTCTCCAGTCTGAACTTAATGCAGTTCTTCAGTTCAGGTGTGATGTATTTGTGTTCTTGACTCCTGTGCAGTGACATGGCTTGGATTCATTTTCTCCAGTCTGAACTTAATGCAGTTCTTCAGTTCAGGTGTGATGTATTTGTGTTCTTGACTCCTGTGCAGTGACATGGCTTGGGTTCATTTTCTCCAGTCTGAACTTAATGCAGTTCTTCAGTTCAGGTGTGATGTATTTGTGTTCTTGACTCCTGTGCACTCACATAAAATGATGTGTGGAATATCGTTGTACGGAGCTTGGATAAAATACTTTTGTAGCAAAAGAGCATTAAGAATTATGAAAAAGAGGTATATCATATCAGTAAAACATCTTTTTTCAGTAGTGGAAATTTTAACTGTCTTTAGTTCGTTCATATTTGAATGCATAAAAATGTGCTAAACAACTTGCCAGATTTTCAGTAACTAACAATGGCCATAATTGCAATACCTGATTTAAATTGACAGTTTAAAAACATAATTGGTAATTTTATACTAAAACAACTTCCTATACTGGACAAACGTTCCTTCAAGTACACTACCCAATTAAATAACATGAGAAAACACTTAATTAAAGCCCAAAAACCAAAAATGTTTGAAAATACATTTAATGAAGTCCCCACGTTATTCAGATGAGTTCTTCAATCAGAATGCTAACCAAAGAGGGATGCTATAATTGTCATTAATTTAACCCTTTAAGCGTCATGAAATTTGGACCTGATCTTTGATTAAGTTACAATTTTTTTTAATTTCCAATGTGTAAAGTTAAATTTATTTTTGTTTCTGCATGTCAAAATAGAGTTATTTAACGGTGAATAAAATTTGTTAAGCCCTTTTTGGATTTCCTAGGCTAATTTTTAACTTTTGAGAATATCGTAGAATAGCAGTATAGTTGTCACTAATCTTTTTCATTTATTCAGCAAGTAGGGGAATGAAACACAGTTTTACAGATAAACATATACTTATTACAAACTAATAAAATTTTAAAAATACAAAAGTAGACAAAGAGTTTTTATTTGGTGGCGGGCTGTCACAACTAGCATTCCGCGCGTCTCCCGCAAGCCACTGTTATCGCGTGGACTTTGAACCTTCTTATAGCTCGGCAACCTGTAGGACGGCCTTGCGGGGCTTGAATTATGTTTCTTGCTTTCTGAGAATATCCTTTTGACCGTAGTAAAATATGAAAATTTTGGGTTTGACCAAGTAATTTCTCAGAATTACCAAATCTTCAAATTTCGAATCGTCTGTATTTACCATTGCACACGAATAATGGTAAAAAAACACTAAATAAACACTGGACTTTGCTGTATATAATATTAATAATTTACTTTAAAAAGAATATTACCCAACAGAAAATTAGCGATAACCGAAATACATGTGCGTCTACCGGACGCTTCTCACTAACTGGCTAGATGCCTTGACGGGAGCTCCCGTCAATGACTTTGTGAAAGGCGCGGGGCCACGCCCGCTAGACAGTGTTTGGCCAATTAAAAGCCACTGCCACTCCCATTGTAATAGAATTCGAGGCAGGGCAACCCGTCTGTATGTCGCATTACTACTAGAACCATCTAGCGGCAAAATATTCAACTAACATAGCAATAAAATAATTAAGAATCCAAAAACGCGGATCCACGGCAATAACGTTTCGAGCTTGTACTGACACTCCGCGGATTTGCGTCAATAACACTGAAAAGGTTAATAAACAAGATTTTTGTAAGTTAGTTTTAAGGATTTTATATATTTGTTTGACTCTATTCCTATGCAATGTTTCGTATATAAAGATGGAATAAAGATATTTTGAATTTGAATCTGAGGATTGTGGCCACAGTAGGGCTCAAATGTCTCAAGATAGTAATTTTGTTAGAAATGTGTCAAATTTAAAACATGTCATAATTAATTATAGTTTGGCAATAGTGCCTACAATGCAGTTTCAAAATGGTTTTTATAATACTATTAATATTGTAGAAAAATAGAATCTGAAAAAATTTACAACAAATTTAAAACTGGAATTTATATTGCAGAACTTGACAAGGAATTTCTGAAGCAAGTGAAAAGCTTCATCACAAATATCTTTGCACCTAAAAACTTGGTTCCTCCTAAAACGAAACTGACGGGTGAAGGAGTATACAGATTGCTGATGAGTGTTGACGGGAAGATAGCAGATGACAATCTGTCTTTCTTAAATGTAAGTAAATTGAGATGTAAAGGTATCATTAAAAACTTGGTTCCTCCTAAAACGAAACTGACGGGTGAAGGAGTATACAGATTGCTGATGAGTGTTGACGGGAAGATAGCAGATGACAATCTGTCTTTCTTAAATGTAAGTAAATTTAGATGTAAAGGTATCATTAAAAACTTGGTTCCTCCTAAAACGAAACTGACGGGTGAAGGAGTATACAGATTGCTGATGAGTGTTGACGGGAAGATAGCAGATGACAATCTGTCTTTCTTAAATGTAAGTAAATTTAGATGTAAAGGTATCATTAAAAACTTGGTTCCTCCTAAAACGAAACTGACGGGTGAAGGAGTGTACAGATTGCTGATGAGTGTTGACGGGAAGATAGCAGATGACAATCTGTCTTTCTTAAATGTAAGTAAATTTAGATGTAAAGGTATCATTAAAAACTTGGTTCCTCCTAAAACGAAACTGACGGTGAAGGAGTGTACAGATTGCTGATGAGTGTTGACGGGAAGATAGCAGATGACAATCTGTCTTTCTTAAATGTAAGTAAATTTAGATGTAAAGGTATCATTAAAAACTTGGTTCCTCCTAAAACGAAACTGACGGTGAAGGAGTATACAGATTGCTGATGAGTGTTGACGGGAAGATAGCAGATGACAATCTGTCTTTCTTAAATGTAAGTAAATTTAGATGTAAAGGTATCATTAAAAACTTGGTTCCTCCTAAAACGAAACTGACGGTGAAGGAGTATACAGATTGCTGATGAGTGTTGACGGGAAGATGTCTATATTTGAAATCTTTAAATAAAATGCATGGTTTACCCACGGTTGTTTTTACAACATTACTGTGAAGTCCATTTTTACAATTAAAAGTTTAAAATGCTAAAACAATATTTTAATAAATTATTAGTGTTAATGTTCATTCAGTAATAAAGCTATAATTTAACTAAAATATAAAATAAAATTATTTACAACATTTACAAAAGAATTATTATTAGCAAAAATATAATGATAAGAAAGCTTATCACTAGTGACAGAAAAGTGCAGCTCGTGATAGTGGAATAGGGTATTGCAATAGACACGTCAGTCCTTGTTAGTTTATTGTTTGGTTATCTTTGTAGTTCGTGTCTACTTACAGTATAAAATTGGTTGTTTCAATTTACTAAACCTACGGCCAAGTCAACTAATTCTGTCATGTCCAAAACATTAATCACGAATTGTACAAAAACGGTTTAAAATTACATTTTATCACAGAACGATATAACCCACTGTTTGTAGTATAGGACAAGGACTACCAAACCCAAAGATATATAAATAAAATGTTATAAAGTAGGCCTTTACAGTTATGTTATACTCAGACATGAGCTATTTTACATTTTTCTCAGTCTTTACATTTTTTACGGAATAAGACTTTCAAAAATAAATCCCTATGTGTAGTCAAGAATAGTTAGCATACATCTTCTTGTAACATTTTCTAGGTTTCGATCCTTTCTTATCACTACACATCATTTGGTGTATTAGGTTTAAAAATGGCCAAACTAGTGTGTATGACTAACGAAGTAGACAGCCAAGTCAATAAGAAGATTAAAAATCTAGTTCACCGCTATGATTAAATTTCTATGTTCACTATGTTGAGAAATAGTATTTTAGTGTCACTTTCAAATGTACATAATACAATATTTTTCACGTACTTTATGTTTTGTTTATATCAAAACGTAATTTACTTTCTGGCTAGCCTTTGTATGCACACTAATCATACAGTTGATATTTTATTGGCATATTTAAACTGGCATATTATTAACAAACAAAAAAACATTAATTATTAAAAAAACAAAGGCATGCTGGAATGCCTAATACAAACAGAACTGAACTTCATGAGTAACTGGTGTCATGGGGAAGGTCTACAGATCAACCCATCTAAAACAAATATGATTACCTTTACCAGGAAAAGAAAATTCCAGCTAGCAAAACCTGTCCTGGAGGGAATCAGCATTAACCAAACAAAGGAAGTGAAGTATCTGGGTTTAATCCTGGATGAAAAGCTCACTTGGAACTCCCATATTAGAAACAGGATATCCAAAGCAATAATGGCCCTTGGGGCCTGTAAGAAACTTTTTGGATTTAAATGGGGACTTAAACTCAAAATGATATATTGGATTTACGAAACCATAATAAAACCAATGGTCACATATGCTGCCTTAGTGTGGTGGCCAAAGGTAGAACAAACAACAGCTGCTAAAAGACTACAGAGTCTTCAAGGGCTAGCTTGCTGAAGCATCACGGGAGCGATGAGCTCCTGCCAAACACTAGCAATTGAAGCGGTCTTGGGTTACACTCCTCTGGGGCAGGAGGTGATGAGAACAACTGCTATAAGTGCAATTAAGCTTCTAGGAACAAAGGTAATAAATGCTACCTCCTTAGAAGGCCGCATGAAAATATTGCAAAAATTTCCTGAGGCTGAAATGCTAACCAAAGTGTCAGATGCAATGATTAAGAAATACTCCTTTGACAAACCATATATGGCCTCTATCGGAAGTAGGAAGAAATGGATTAAAAAGGAGGCCTACCCTACAAAAGGAGTCTTGAAGTTTTACACAGATGGTTCACGCCTTGACTCAGGGGCAGGATACGGAATACACGGACCTGGAGTTGACATGGCTGTGTCCCTAGGAAGACATGCCACCGTTTTTCAGGTGGAGGTCATGGCAATAGACTCATGTTCCAGAAGACTCATACGAATGAGGACAAAAGGATTATCATACCTAATACTTTCTGATAGGCTGCACTGAAGGCACTTGATACCTGTTCGATTGATTCGAAAGCAGTCTGGGAAAGCAGGAATGCTCTAGCAGAGCTGGCAATGAATAACAGAGTAACACTCGGTTGGATACCTGGTCATGAAGGTATTCATGGGAATGAAAAAGCAGACATCCTCGCCAAAAAGGGAGCGGAATCCACATTGGTGGGGCCTGAGCCAGGTTGTGGGATAGCCTTCTCCAACATTAAAGCTCTGGTCAAAGATTGGGAAAAGAGGACAAGACACAATAATTGGAGTAGAGCCTCAGGATTAAGACTATCCAAATGGTTTATCTCTCCTTACGTTAAAGGGTGGACAGCTCTCCTAGACCAGAATAAGGAGGATATAAGACTGATATTAGGAATGTTGACAGGACATGGCCCTCTGAGGAAGCACCTGATGAAGATAGGCCTTAGTCAGAGTAACGAATGTAGACTCTGTGGAGAGGAGGAGGAGTCAGCAGAGCACATTTGGTTAGATTGTCCTGCCATCGTAGAGACTAGGAAAAGATACTTGGGAGCATATCTCCTCAGCCCCAAGGACATTAGAGAACAGGAGCCCTTAAATCTGATTGGTTTTTGCAAAAGCCTCGGTCTTTGAGGGCACAAAATTAAAGTAAGGGAGGCGCAAAGGTCCTTTTGAGGACTAAGGGCGGGGACAAACTGTCCTTTTCCCTCAGGAAGGAAAAAAAAAATTGATGAAAGGATTCAATTAAAAGCTGTTTTTTTAGAGACCCTACTTGTAAACAGCGGACAAAATTTACAAACAAAACTCAATTAAAACAAACACTCAAAAACAAACTGAATTCAGACTGCTTCATAAAAATTCTCAATTTGCAACCAACAAACTGGACCAAATTCAACTTATGTGTGAGAATCTGAAAACTGATTTGCTTGTAGTAATCGAAACCATGTGGTTTCAACATAGAGAACATCGCACTGTGCAAAATCCCTAATTACAAATTGGCTTCCGCATTTTGTTGAAACCACTCCAAAGGAGGAGGAGTTGCTATTTTTCTTAAACAACATCTGTTATCTACACCTTTTCCGATCCAACAATCAACTGAAAAAGATTTTGAAGCAGTCGGGATCAAACTTCAAACGACACAATCAAAATTACTCATGATCGGAATTTACAGGTCTCCCAATGGTAATAAGGACATCTTTTTTTCTAAATTCGAAAAATTATTGACATACCTGACTAACCAACATCAAGAATTTGTCATGATGGGGGATCTCAACATGGACGCCTTGGACAACACTCACCACGAGAGTGACGGCTACAACACAATCGGCTATCGACAACATCATAACCAACCACCCAAGTGTCGCTGTGTCTGTAGTGAATACAGCTATTTCAGACCACTATGGCCAAGAAGAAGTCATTAGTGGGGTACAATTCAAAAGGGAGCCCAAAATTAAGCAAACAGTAAGAGACATAAGGCCAGAAAACATTGCTCACCTCAACATTTCCCTTTCTAACGAAAGATGGGATTTTCTAAATTCATTTCAACCTATAGAGCAGCAATTTAAATTGTTTAATGACACTCTAAATTTCCACATTAACTTCTGCTGCCCTGCAAAAACGATCAATGTTTGTGCACAAATTAAAAAAAACAACTGGATCACAACAGGTATTTTAGTTTCTAGAGAGAAACTAAAATTCTTCTCTGAAGTTTATGAAAACACTTCAAGCGAACAATTCAAATTTTTTTTTCAAAAATTATAAAAAAATATACAGGAAAGTGATCCAAGCCGCAAAAGCATATGATGTCTCAAAATCCATTCTCTCTTTCACGTTCAAACGTATCAAAAACGGTTTGGAGCATCATTAACAATAAAACAAAAGCTCACAAAGAAATTAAAATTAAAATTGGGGATAGGCTTTTGGAGGATGAAACAGAGATTGTCAATCAGTTAAGTGGATTTTTCGTATCCATTGCTGGTGGGCAGGGTCCTCGGCCATCTGAACCCCAAGTACGCCCCTGGCGAAGACAGAGCCCCACAGCGTCAATGGCGTTGGCTCCTGTCGTTAATTTGCTTCACCGAATTATTCAGCAGCTCCCAGCCAAAAAATCAAATAACAATCTAATGTCCCTGTGGCTCATAAAAAAATGCTGCAAGAATTTAGTGAGACCTTTAACTCAATTGGTAAACTATTCATTCCAAACAGGAGTGTTCCCCTCTCTCCTGAAAATTGCTAAAGTTGTTCCAATTTTCAAGAAGGACGACGTAACTTCAATCACTAACTACCGGCCTGTCTCAATTTTACCAGTGCTGAGCAAAATTTTTGGTAAAAAGCTTTTTCTTATAAGAATGCTTTGGTTTTTGGACAAATGCAATCAGCTCTCAAGTTAAAAATTTGGATTCAGGAAGAGCAAATCGACAACAGACATAGTCGTGAGTTGGGAAAAACATGTTGACCATGTAGTAAATAAAATGTCCTCTGGTCTATACGCTCTACCTAATTGGTCGAAAACAATATGTAGATATTCCCTTTGTCAATTTTAACCATATAACTTCAGCAGTTTCAAAACTAAATATAATTAATTAGTTATGGAGTGCTCTAAGGCTCTATATTGGCACCATTATTATTTTTAGTTTATTTAACAGGTTTGCCATCAATTTTTGAAATCTCATTTTGTAGCAAAGTAAATATTGTTTTAAACTTTTTTAAATTTAGGATATGAATAGTTTTAGTTATTTTATCAGAAATAACCTTAGTTCTGTTTATTTTAAGTACTGTGAATTTCAAATTGCATTTACTTGGCCAGAAATGACAAAAAGGAAAAATGACATATCTTTACAAAAATGTAATTTACAGATTATATATGTATATAATCTGAGTTTTGCTACTTCACTTGTAATAAGAATCAAGAATCAAGAATTTTATTGTCGTTAAGCACATGGCAATAGACAAAGTCAAATAAAATACAGTTTCATCTAATACAATTTCTACAAAAAAAAAAAAAAATATACATGTGCAAAATAAATAAACAGTTAATAAACATTATTTATATTTTACATAAGGTCTAGAAATTTATTATATATTTAAGCATCTTCCTAAAGAGTAAATATCTTGACTGTTTAATAAACATAGACATAAATATATATCTATATAAATAAATAGATAACACATAGACATTAAAATTACAAAATAAATTAAAAAACAAGATGACATTTAAAAATACAGTTAAAATCTTAAAGTACTAATATCACAGGCCAAAAAATCACTAACAGAGTAAAAGGCAATTTCTTTCAACCATTTTGACAGAATAAATTTAAATCTGCTAAGGTTTACAGACCATGCTTCTTTTGGTAACTTATTAAATAATTTTATTTTCATAAACACATGGCTTTTTTTTTATTTTTCTAGTTTTATAGAAATACAATCAAGTAAGTAATTTTGTCTAGTATTATAGGTGTGAACTTCATTTCTAAAATTATAATTATTTAAGTTTTCCTTAACACTAACTAAGCTAAAATATATGTACATACATGGAAGAGTCATTATCTGGAATTCTTTAAAATATGGAACACATGATTCTCTACCTGAGATATTTGCCATTATCCTAATAGCTTTTTTTTGCCATTTGAACACTTTTAGTGATTGTGAGCTGTTGCCCCAAAGTGTTATTCCATATAATAAATGGGAATTAAAGAAGGCATAGTAAGCAGCAACTAACATTGGGAAACTAACACAATTTTTTAGTTTTCTTAATAAATAAGTAACTCTAGATAGTTTTATACACAATTGATTTATTTGACATTCCCAGCTAAGCCTACTATCTAGATATAATCCTAATAGTTTAACGGGTTTAGTACCTTCATTTATAAGTTTATTCAATGAGAAAACAATATTTTCAGTTTTACTACTGTTTACAAGTAGCCCGTTGACTTTGAACCATTCCTGAGCTGCTATCATTGAATTATTTTCTTCTAACAATAACCCATTCAAATCTTTACTTTGATTCAGAAGAGTGGTGTCATCGGCATATAGTACTGCTTTACATGGCACATTGAATGAAAAATCATTCACAGCAACTATAAATAGAAAAGGACCCAGAACAGATCCTTGCGGTACCCCAACTTGAATTGTTTTAAAATCAGATAGTTCCAAGCCTGTTACAACCATTTGTTTTCTATTACTTATTAAGTAAGAGGAAATTAACTGTAGTTCAGTATCTCTAACTCCATAGCTATTGAATTTACTTACAATCAGTTCATGAGAGATGGAGTCAAATGCTTTTGTGAGATCTATTAAAGTTGCAGACGACAAAAATTTATTTTCAAAATTCTCTAAAACGTTTTCTACTATTGCTTCTATGGCTTTGGTTGTGTTTAAGTTTGGAAGAAACCCAAATTGATCTTTACATAATAAATTATTATTGTAAAAATATAAACTTAGTTGGTCCTTTACACAACTTTCAAAAACCTTACTAAATATAGGTACCAAAGAGATTGGCCGATAACTGGAAGGATGTGATTTCTCACCCTTTTTATAAATTGGAATGACTTTGGTCACTTTTAATGCTTCAGGAAAGACACCATATTCCAACATCATATTGAACAAAAAAGTTAATGGGTCTACAAGTACATCGATTATTTCTTTTAAAAGTTTGTTAGAGAACCCATAATAATCTTCACTTTGGGACGAACTTAACTTTGAGACACACTTTAACACCTTAGTGTTATCAATGCTTTGCCACTTAAAACAACTGACCCCACCGTTACAACTTAAAATATAATCATCAACAAACTCAATTGCTAAAACATTATTTGTTGGTGTAAGTGAAACAGAGCTTATAAAATAGTCATTAAAATCATTAGTATTAACAGGTACTTCTTGACTAACTTTAGAACGGTTGGTCTCAAGCTTTATAATATTCCAAGCAGCTTTACATTTATTCTTAGAATTCTTTATATATTCGTCATTCGCAGATATTTTGCCTTCTAAAATTTTAGCCTTATATAATTTTTTTGCTTCATTATAAACGTTTTTATGCAGTTGTTCACTTTCTCCCCCTACCGATAACTTATATCTATCATATAAGGTAACAATAAAATCTCTAAATTTTTTTAACTCTGGTGTGAACCATGTGATTTTTGGCCTTTTAAATTTACTTTTTTTTATTTTTTTAGTTTTACAGCATTCTTCAAGAGAAGTTGTCAAAATAAATAAGAAGTAGTCAAAAGCTTGGTTAACATTGGTGCACTTCGTAAGTTGTGTCCAGTTAAATTGTGACAGTTGTTCCTTAAACTTTAAGACTGAATTAGCAGAAAGCATTCTTTTTAACAAAAATGAAACTTTTTCACTATTGTTGTCAACTATGATCAAGTCAAAAAACACCGCAGATACACCAGCATGGTCAGACAAATCAGGATCTAACACTTGACATTGTACTATGTTTGACTCATTAAGGTTTGTTATTATATTATCCAAGCAGGCTTCTTGTCTAGTGTTTTGCTCATTTAAACAGTATAAATTCAAAGAGCGAAGTATGTTCAGAAAACAATTACATTCATTAGATTTATTGTTAATATTTATATTAAAGTCACCAGTTAAAATAAGTTTTAAATTTACAAATTTTTCATTTAAAAATTCTACGATAAACTCTTAAACTATGGAAAAATTGGTTGGTATCAGAATTTGGAGTACGGTAAACAGTTACAACAATGACATTAATCTTTGACAAGATTATAGCAGCTGCCTCAAAGGAGTAATCAACACAAAACTTGTCAATATCTAACAATTTAAAGTCAATACAATTCTTTACAAAAATTGAGCTTCCACCTCTTTTTAATGGTGGGTTTCTACAAAAAATGCTGGCTAAGGTATAACCAGTTGGTATATACAGTGTTGATTCTTCTTTATCCAGCCAATGTTCATTAATTGTCAAAATATCAAAACAATATTTGTCTAACCATAATTCTAGAGCCTCTAATTTATTTCTAATAGATTGCACATTCAAATGGTATACACTTAAGTCCCTGGAGCAATACTGGGGTAGGCCTACCGGTTGTATATCAATATGTTAGCTATTACATGTTACTTCATGTAGAATGCAAGATCTTGTATGCTTCTTTTTCAGATGTTCACCGAGAATATAAATTTTTCCAAGGAGTCACTGCTTTTAGCGAGATTTCCAGGTGGATTTCAAGACCTTGACCTTCTACAGAAACTTAAGACAGAAATTGAAACTGAGGGTGAAAATGCGTTCAGAGGGCAGTCAAAAACACGTTTTAATGAAAGACTTAAAAGGGTAAGGCAGCTTTATTAGTATTGTTTATTATTAGTATATTTATTAGTGTGAGTTTCCTTAGTCCAAGGAAACAGGAGAGGATATACCATTAAGTGACACTGGTGCCTACACAGTACTCTAACCATTGGTGTACTTTGTTATATCGGTTGGAATGGCCATAAACCTACCCTATTTAAAATTCTGACAATTGGTGGCTGGTGACTGGGAATAGTCATGGAATTTCACAATAGACCGGAAAAAGTAAAAAATTTTAATGAGGGTTCACGGAAATTGCAAAAAAATCATGGATTATGACCTGACACTGAAATTTTCTGTTTAAAATATAAATTTTATAGCATTGTGATAGTTTCTTGAGATAAATTGAAACCAAATTATTGATCACAAACATGTTTTTATTGTATTTCGTGGTTGAAAAATCGTAAATAGATAATCTTGTTTATAAATTGTCTTGAGTTTTTAAATTAGTATTTTGCTTGCAGTTAATATATTTTAGATTGATGTCTGTAAATCACCAGATGTCCGTTGCGCATATTCTCGGACAACAGCTGATTATTTTAACGCAAATTACTGATCACGAAAACTTAATCTTGTTGTCTTTTTTATGCATGAGTAACCGTGTTAGATATCCTAATTAATAAATTATCCTAGCTTTGTAAATACTTTGCTTGCAGTTCTATATATGTGACACGCATTTCTGACTGCAGCTGATCGACAGTATACTGATCGTTGTTCAAAGTATGTTATTATTGACGATGGAAGGTTGAAAGAAGAACAGGATTTCGGACATTTACCATCGTTATATGTTACAAAAGGTTTAACACGACATTTAAGGAGGATTTGAACTTGTCCTCTTGGTCAGGTGGGGGAAGTATTAATACATACAAAAATAAAGAACAGAAAAAAAGAAAACAAGGTAAAGAAAAGCGTTCAAACATACCCAAAAGCTGCTTGAAGTCCAGTCCAGACGTTGTCACTGCACAGGATGTCGGCTCTTTCATCGGCACCACATATTGTCGAGTGATAGTGGAACAATGCAACAGGAGGGGGAAGGGGAAGGGGTAAAGACAAGCTGCTAAGTTTTTGTCCTAAGCCTTAGTGTCGTGTTGTGTGTCCGAATTTTGTTGGTTGAGGTTTGTTTAATTGTTATAATCTTTTTAGGTTTCCTGGTTAGTTCTTTTTTTAATATTGGTACCCAAAGTGGTCTAATCTCAACCAAAGGTTGACTTAGCGGTTGGTCTGCCAATTTTATGTTTGAAGCCTCAATAAGTTTGCGTTAATAAAAATTCTTCTCACGGTGTATTTTGTGAAAATATTATAAATTCAGTTGATGCCAGAAAGAAAGCTATATGTATTTTCCTTGATTTATCACCTGCCTTTGGCAGTGTATCCCATATGTTGTTGTTAAACAAACTCAAAAATTTTGGAATAGTCATACAATAACTAAATTGGTTTATTTCCTATCTTAATAGGCAACAATATGTGGAAACATCTGATTCGATTATTACTAACATAATTATTCTAAATGTTCCAAAAGTAAAATATAACTAAATAAAATACCTCTCCTATACTGCAATGACATTTGATATTAATTTAAATTAAATTCAGCCAAAACATAAATTAAAGCTTTTAATTCAAAACTAAAACCGCTTACCTACTCATACTTGGTAAAATAAAGATGCACTTTTAATGTATTACGACGATGAAATAAAGTTCAACACTTCAAGAAATCATACAGTACAAACTTTAATGTATATATATATATATTTATTCTGCAATGCCTATAAGCCTATATATATTCTATAAGCCTACTGGTATTGTGTTTTTCTTTATCTCCTTGTGAACAATGAACAGAAACTCGAGCCACTTCAATTGTTTGGATAAATCTTCTTATCTGCAGCAATTTAGATATCACGCCAACAAAATTGCTAAGTTAAATTGCCACATCATGTTTTTGACAGCTTGCCTATCCTTAGATCTCACACCACGTGGCCTGCAACCCAAATTTCCACTAACTGGTCTTCCCCCTGAAATTCACAGTAGTGTTATTGGTTTAGCCATAAAAACTAGCTTTGAATTAACTAATCTAGTTTTGAATTCATACAAGACTCTTGCCCAACACCACGGAAAACAACTTAAACTGCTACATTTGGAAATTTCTAATAAGTATCAAGACGCAATTTATGACCTTAATATAATATTATCAAACTCACAGAAATTTATATCTAAAAAATTCAATTCGTTACATCTCAAGTTGTCAAATCTGTAAGCGAATTCTAAAAACTATTGCAATTCAGCTGATAAATATCAAAATAGTAGTCCAATTTCACATCATTTTTGTGCTGGTAATAGTTCAATTTCTGATCAAAATAACCTACCTCTACTCCCCACTATCAATTCAGATTCTTATCCTTGTATTCCACAACAAACCTTTCGACAAACATCTTCATGTGTTACTGAAAACATTCTTGATAATCTAAATTTACTTCCAAATGTCCCAACTACGTCTTCCTTTGAAATCCCTTTCAATTCCTCCGATAACCATCCTTCCAATTCTTCCGATAACACTCCTCTTCAAACTACAACTTCTATTGAAACCATAAATACCAAGAATACCATGGATGCTACCGATATTAAGCCAAATCAACAGTCTTCGTCCAATTACAACCACGTCCAACTTAAGTCTGACGATCATAGCTACAACTTACGTCCATTTAACTACAGCAATGAAGAAACCTTGCGAATTGAAAACCTGTCTAACTGTAATGAAACTAAGAAAACCTTTTTACAAACTAAGGCTTTAATCAACAAAATTCAACTAGATAACCTTACATATTCAATCAGAATGTATAAACAATTACTTAATATCTTCTTTAAAATAACAGATGATCTAGTTATGTTTACAAGGAGTAAATTATATAACATTCTCCCCCACTGAATTTAGGAGGTAGTCATTGAAACGTTCAGGGATCCTTCTTATTCTTGATCCTCTTCGAGGAGAAACTATTTTATTTTCTTGATTGAACTGTTCAGATTCAACTTCAGTGTCTTTTGAAGAATCTTCCTTATTTCCTTGTGATGCATCTTCATGTTCATCCTCCACCTCCTGTTCTCCCGACCAATTGGATAAGTCTGTCACCATTAGACTTTTATCACCTCGGGGAGCTAAGTGTTTAAGTGAAACAGTAGATTCTCTTCCATTGGGGTAACGAATTAGTGCGTATTGTGGATTTGCTTCTACTAATTCAACTTCATCAACTAGTGGTTCGTATTTGCTGCTTCTTACATTTCGCCTGGTCAGTACTGGACCAGGTTGCAGTAACCATGCTGGTAGTGAAGTACCTTTAGTTGATCGGCGCGGATGTATGAACATTCTCTCGTGTGGAGTGCAGTTTGTTGCTGTGCATAGTAAAGAGCGTATCGAATGTAGAGACTCTGGAAGTACAGACTCCCAGTATCGTTGGTCCAGTCCTTTGGATTTTAGTGACAGTGTAACGGTCTTCCATATAATTCCATTATACCTCTCAATTTGTCCATTTCCTGCAGGATTGTATGGACTGGTTAAACTTGTAGCAATCCCCTTTTGATGAAGATATGTCCTTAGTTCATCAGACAAAAATGATTTGCCTCTATCAGAATGGATGTAATTTGGTATCCCATAAACAGAGAACAAGTTTTCCAAACATTCTATCACAGTACTCGAAGTCATCTCTTTGCAGGGGTAAGAGAATGGGAAGCGAGAGTACTCGTCAACAATATTTAACATATAACGATTTCTACTTGACGATGGTAGTGGTCCTTTAAAATCAATATTGAGTCTTTCAAAAGGTGAAGTGGCCTTTATCAATGTGTTGGTTTGTTTGTGGAATCTAGGTTTAACCTCTGAACAAATAGGACAAGATAAAGTCATTGATTTGATCTCATTCAAAGAATATGGCAAATTCTTGCTGCGTACCCAGTGATAGAAACGCGTTATTCCTGGATGACAAAGAGACTGGTGCATTTCAAAAAGTTTGTTGTCAGTCGTAGAGGTGTTACAGATCCGAGAGAGTGCGTCTGCAGAAACGTTTTCTTTACCAGGTCGATATTGAATGTCGTAAGAGAAAGGAGAAAGCTCTAGTCGCCAGCGCATGATTTTGTCGTTTTTAATTCTGCTAGAATGTTTTTGGTCAAAAATAAATGACAAAGCTTTTTGATCAGTTAAGAGAATAAATTGTCTCCCTAACAAAAAATGTCTCCATTTCTTAATAGATTCTACAATGGCCTGTGCTTCTCTTTCTACTGTTGAGTGTTGTTTTTCACTTCCAGACAAAGTCCTAGAAAAGAAGGCAACAGGACGTCCATTTTGGCTCAGTGTAGCAGCTATTGCAACTCCTGAAGCATCAGTTTCGACTATCAATTGATTTTCCGGTTCAACAGTCACAAGAAATGATCTTTCTATATCCTTCTTAATGTTTTGAAAATCACTAGCAGCAATGGAGGTTGGTTCAATAGGAAAATTCTTACAGCTTACTAAACTTCTAATCTTGTCAGAAAACCTTGGTATCCATTTGGAGTAGTATGATAACAATCCAAGTGTTCGTTTAAGAGAAGCAGCATCATGAGGCAGAGGCATGTCCAAAAGTGGTTGTAATCTCTCTGGGTCGGGACGTATAGTTCTATTTCTGATTTGATAACCAAGGATAGATATAGTATCTTGAGCAAATTTACATTTCTTCAGGTTCAATGTTAGATTGTATTTCTTAGCCACAGCCATAAACTTTTCTAAATTTTTATCATGATCTTGTTTACCCATTCCTCCTATTGTAACATCATCAATATATGCGAAAGTACCTTCGAGTCCTTCTTCTGAAATAATCTTATTTATAGTCCTTTGGAAAGCTGACACGCCGTTGGTTACTCCAAAAAGAATGCGTTTGAATTGATACAACTGCCCATTAGCTTCAAAAGCGGTAAGTTGTTTTTCATGCTCTGGAATTGGTATCTGATGATAAGCACTAGACAAATCCAATGAACTGAAAGTATCAAATTTAGCAATTTTTAACACAAGTGATTCGATATCTGGCAAAGGATAAGCATCCAATAATGTAAATTTATTTACTGTCTGAGAATAGTCTATTACAAGTCGTTTCTTGTGGTTTTCATTTTTGGTAATGAGCACTTGAGCTCGCCATGGAGAAACACTTTCCTCGATAACACCATCTTTCAGAAGAGATTGTATTTCACATTGTATAAATTTTTCATCTTCCCCAAAAAACCGCCTTGTCTTAGTCACAACAGGTCGACAATCTTTAGTCATGTGCTGAAATAATGATGGTGGTTCCACATTAGCACAGGCAACGTTACAAACGGAGAAAGATGATCTTGGTCCCCCAAAGTCTACAGTAACATTTGTATGTAGTTTCATGATATCGTGTCCTATCAGTACATCAGTACATAACCTTTCAATTACAAGCATTTTGATTTGTTTGTAAGCATTGTCTTGTACATACAGATCTACCCTAACATATCCTTTAATTGGTGAAACGAGTGACGTAGATGCCATCGACACCTGTTTGACTTCTGGAAATGTTTTAAGGTTGTTAGCCTTTACAAAACTACTGTCAATAAAACTATCAGAACTTCCAGTATCAACTAAAAACTTAGCAGAAATTCCGTTTACATTTCCGGATACAATTGCTTTAGATAATACTTTGGGTGTTACTGCCGAAGTTATTACGGGACATGTTGTTAAAGAGGCTGAATTTATCTTACCTTTTTTAAGATTCTTAGATAAACAAACTCTGAGAAAATGACCAGTTTTCGAGCAACCTTTACAAATAGCATCTTTTGCAGGGCAGTCATCTCTTGAAATATGTCTTGCTCTTCCACAAAAATAACATTTCTGTCGGAGTCCGTGTGCTGATACAGCAGCAGCAGTAGAATTGTCTTCCTGAGTTTTTAGTTTGTCTGAAGGGATCTTTAAATTACTACTCGTATCAACGTTGTGACAATATGATTGAGGTACCTCTGAAGTCATGGAATAAGCGTCCGCATGTTTCTGAGCTGACTCTAAGGAACGAGCTATTTCTTCAACTTTTTCCAAGGTTAAAACGTTATGTTCCAGAATACGTTGTCTGATTTGAGAAGAATTTAAACCACTAATAAAGGCATCTCTGATAGACTCATCACTATAGGTTTTAGCATCGACATTTACGAAATCACACTCCTTACTAAGAGATTTAAGCGTTTGCAAATAGTGATTTATTGATTCTCCTTCTTGTTGTTTATGATTAGCGAGCAAGTGTCTAGCAAAAAGTACATTTTTCTTAGGTATGAATAATGTTTCTAAAGTTTGTATAGCATTGTTGTAATCTTTACACTCACTGATAAATTCATAGTTTTCATAGGTTAGAAAGTTCACTAGTACTCCAAGTTTCTTATCTTCTTTAACTTCAGCATTTTCTATGAATGTATTGAACGTTTGAAACCAATGTTTCCATTGTTTAGAAGCATTTGTTGTTTCAGGGCTGCATGCAAATTTCTCAGGTTTCAGTAGTTTTTCCATTACAGAGTATTGAAGTTAGTATAGCAAAATTGTTGATTAAATTGTAATGAAACTAAGAAAACCTTTTTACAAACTAAGGCTTTAATCAACAAAATTCAACTAGATAACCTTACATATTCAATCAGAATGTATAAACAATTACTTAATATCTTCTTTAAAATAACAGATGATCTAGTTATGTTTACAAGGAGTAAATTATATAACACTAACTATTCACCAAATGTTCACGAAAGATCGATATTAGAAAAAGGCCTGACTTTTTCACCCACACCAAGATTTGACCACTTCAAACTTGTTACAGATGCCCTTCATTTTGCACGCAGTATAAGATTAAAGTATTTTTTTACTGTCCAAAATACAGGAAATCAAAATATAACTGAAAAAATTCCTGACTGTTTATCAAAATTCAAAACAAATCCAGGTTGGGAACCTCCACCTTTACCAACTAATCATCCTGTTGAAGAATTCATAAATGTCGTCCTAGCCAATCTATCAAATTCCTCGTTTCCTAACAACTTAAATACTACCAAAAACTTATCTGAAAATAAATTTAGAGCAATTAAATCACTACGTGAAAACAAAGACATAATTATTTTACCTAGCGACAAAAGGTAACTCTATCGTTCTGATGAATTCTTTAGATTATATTGGTGAATCACAAAGACAACTGAATGACACATCAACATATGAGAAATTAGATGAAGATCCTTCTCCTCAACATAATGAACAAATCCAAAATTACCTTAAGAATAACGGTCCTCAAGAGGGATTGTCTCAGAAAGCCATTGAACTACTAACACCTAAATATCCTAGAACTCCAGTGTTTTACACTTTACCGAAAACACACAAGCCTACCAGACCACCTCCTGGCAGGCCTTTCATCTCCAGCTATGGGTGCCCTACGGAAATGGTATCTGCTTATGTTGACGACATCTTGCAGCCGTTTGTAAGAACACTTCCTTCCTATATCAAGGACACAAATGACTTTTTAACTAAATTAGCTCAAATTAATCAACCCTTGCCTGACGACGTCTTATTGTGTACTGTCGATGTAGAATCTTTGTATACAAATATTCCTACAGACGATGGTCTCAGCGCTGCCCAAAATTACCTTGATTCACGCCCAAACAATTCCAAACCTAGTACTAATTTCATTCTCAAACTTATGACCATGATTTTAACCTTAAATAATTTTAAATTTCAAGACCAAAATTACCTTCAAACAAAAGGAACTGCTATGGGCACACGGATGGCTCCTTCTTATGCCAATCTTTTTATGGGACTATTGGAAAAGAATTTTTTAACCAGTCAAAATTATAAACCTCTAATTTGGTTCAGGTACATAGATGATATTTTTATAATATGGCAGCATGGTATCAAAGAACTTAACGACTTTCTTTTTAATCTAAATAAATTTAGCATTTTAAAATTTACATGGTCTACTCACCAGATTCAGTAACATTCTTGGATACTGATGTATTTATTGAAAATCACAATTTGAAAACAAAAATTCATGTCAAAGACAGTAACAAAATGCAATATTTGCATTTCACCAGCTGCCATCCAGTTCACATTAAAAAATCTATACCCAAGAGTTTATCAATAAGAGCAAAAAATCTTTCTAGCAATCAATCTGACTTCCATAACTACATAAACAGACTGTCCCATGTACTTTTTGAAAGGGGGTATCCAAAAAATCTTGTTTATAGACAAATCAGAGCACCTAAAAATATTTCCAGTGCTATCAATCCTAATGATCCTAAATTTTCACCCAATATTTTCCTGGCCTTCATAAAATCAACAAAATTCTAAAGGTTTCTTTTCCTATTTTGGAATCTTCCCCTGAAACTAGAAATTTATTTTCTAAGCCCCCCAAAGTAATTTTTAAAAAACCTCCAAATTTACAAAACATTCTCTCTAGACCGAAATTAAAGTATGAAGGCAATCCAAAAAGTAATAACATCAAATGTAACGTGTGCAATCCTTGTAACAAGCCAAGATGCGGCATTTGTAAGATGTTAATAAATTCTAAATCGTTTAAAAGTAGCACAACTGAAAAAGAATATCCTATTAACCCTAGAACTGACGGTCATTTCATCATGTAGTGTCAGGCTGTTTTGGAGCTTCGCGCAAGGTTTTTTTAAAAAAATTATTAAAAATATAAAATAAAAGCAATATAAATAAGAGTATATGTTTTTGTGTTCAGAATTAAACGTTGCAATATATTGTAAAATTAACCATAAAAAATTTTCTAATAAACACTTTTTTTAATCAAATATAAAATTTACAAAAAATATTTCTTAAATTTGAGGGGGACCATACCTAGCAAATGAAGTTATAGTGAGAAATATTTATAAGTGAGATAGCCATCCTGTGTCAAATTTTATCTAGTTTCAGAAAAACATAAACATTATATACATTTATGAAAGCATCATAGCTATAGAACAAAAAGCAGCGATGCGTATAAATTCTGAAAATCGGGTGTACACGTAAGACTTTGGTAAAACAAGTTTTGCTAATACATTTATCTATGAATACATGTTATATTGCATATTTTATTACTTAGAATAAAATAGAATATACAGTACTAATGAAATAATTACCATAAATTATTTTTTGAAAAGTAAAAAAAAGTTAAATTTTGCCATTATTCAAAAATTTTGCAAAAAATTTTCATTCAGCAAAATATAAAATCTTTTTTAAAGCTTGTACTATATCAAAATTTATAAATTTATGGTTTATAAGTAATAGGAAATATTATGTAGTTAGAAAACTATAAATATAACTAAATATATTGAAAAAATATAGAATAACCCAAACAGTTATTATATATAATCAAAGAAATTACAGGAAATACATATTTTTTTGTGAAAACTATCTATTTACCAAAACTAAATAGTTACTCAGAGCTAAAAGAGTGCTATAAATAACGATTAGTTAGTGAAAACAATAACAAACTATGTGAAATGAATTTTAGCCAAGTCATTTTGCCATAGCCTACACAGAGCCGCTAATTTCTCAAACATATTTCAGTAAATAGAAATTGATTTATTCTAAAATATATATGTTTACACTACTACGATATCAAACAACACACTACACATTAAATACGACACTAAAACACGCGTAAAACTATTAAAACTTACAAATATCCACAGCTCGGCACGAAAGTGATACAGAACGGCAGCGGCAATATGGCGGTCACAACAAACGGCGTCGCGTTTTCTTTTACGTTCAAAATAACAAGCTTGCTTCTTCATAACCATAATACAAAAAGGAATAAAACTCATCTGTTCCCTAGCATTTTTCTTCCCGAATCCAATGGTGCATAAATTATTTCGATACGTTACCGGAGTATATTGTAAAAAGTAATTATATGAGGGAATGTGTGACCGACAAAATTTTGACGGTTAACATTACAGAAGCGGCATTGACCGACAAAATTATGTCGATTAACAGTTCTAGGGTTAAAGGTAACATTGATTGCACTACAAAAAACATAATTTATCAACTAACCTGTAAATTCTGTCCCAAAGACTATATTGGAAAAACCATCACTTCATTAAGAGTGAGAATGACCAATCATCGATTTGATGTTGTTCATCAAAATTACGAGAGACCATTATCTGCTCATGCGATTCAACACAATCAAAATAAATTAGAAAATTGCTTCAGCCTAAAAGGAATTTTACCATTTAGACCCAAACCCCAATCAAAATACCAATCTGATAAATTTAAGAAATGTTGAAATCGCACATCAATTAATTTTAAAACCAAGGCAACCAGATGGGTTGAACTTAAGATGATTCTCTTTTCCTTTTTATTACAAAAAAATTTTTAGTTCTATGTAAACATTTACAAATATTCTACACACAGCTGATTGGAATCTTGTTGTTTATGGTATTTACTAGCGGGCCCGGCGCGCTTTGCTGCGCATTTCAATAATTTTTTGCAAAAGTTGCCCGCGGCTTCGCACGCAATTTCCCGTTGAAAACAGTACACTATATTCACTTATTCTTTTTCTATCACATTCTAAACATTGCTGAGATAATTGATAGTCGTTCCATCGTGAGCCTCTTGGGTGTATTATGAAGGTATGTACCATATTCCTGCCTCTATCTAGCTGTTACCCACGGCTTCGCACGCAAATCTTAAGAACCGAAGTCCTTATATTACTTAGTAAATTTTTTTTTTACTATAATAAATTTTAGATTAAATTAGTTATATCTCCGATGCCACGATTGAGCTTGCTTTGTTGTCTCGATCGAGAGAATATGTACACACGGAGTTTTGAGAACCATACTTCTGTCAAAAAAAACAACTAAGGTTGATTTTATAACATTCTTTATATTTGTAGCCAACGTAAGATAGTAATTATGATATCTGCATTGCTCTTCTGATCAAGCATGAGCATGGTTTATATTAAATAAATATTGCAGTTAAAGGTGAATTTTTACGTCAAATTTGAATTGTATTATCTGGATAGTAAAGTCTATGTTTAACAGTGATTGCAGAAACAGTTTAAACAAAATTTGTCGTTTCTCTTAAGCTTACTCTATGCTTTAAAACTATAAGTGTAATATATGTTTACAAAGAACAGCTGATTAAAAATTTGAAAAGACGTTAACATATGTTTGCTGCAATGCATTTCTTATGGGTATTTCTGTAACCAGTGGGGCGGAATCCTGAATCGGGAAAGGGATGGGCATAGCTTATAAACCTTCTCCGTGGAAAAATACATATACGTACAAATTTTCATCATGATCGGTCCAATAGTTCACGATTCCATAAAGGACAAACATACAAACATTCATTTATATATATATAGATTTGTTAAAATTTTATTTTGGTTATGTCTTTTGTTTTTTGTTTGAGTTCTGTTTATATGTTTTAATTCAGTGTGTTCTGATGAAGGATTCTGTGAACTCGAAAATTAAACATGAGCACTGAATTTTTGTTTCTGTTTTTGTGTACACTTTAAAGTACTTAGAAGATTATATATATCCATCCCTTATAGTTGGCAATGACCTCATAACACAAGAAGATTGTACAAAATTTATACACACACACACATTCATGTACATATAATATACATATGATACACTATTCCTAGGTACTTGACTACATCGGAATGTTTTATTCTATTACCTTCCAGAACAGGTTGTGCAAGCTGGAATTTCCTTTTTCTGGTAAAGATTTATTATACTTGTTTTTGATGGATTAATTCTTAGACCGTCTCCACGACACCAGTTGGTTATAAAGTTTAGAGCATCTTGGGCAAGCTAACTGCTGTCTCTTTGGCCTTTAAAATTTGTTTTGATTAAATTCAAATGCTGTTCATATAACTCTCTATCTACTGCATATATTGTACATGTAGCATAAAGATATTTCCACATGTTGTAGTGTATTATAATGTAATTTCCATGTGTTGCAATGCATTAAACACTCATGATACCTTTAACGTTTTCTAATATGCTGCCCTTGAAATTCCTTGGTTTTAGACTCTGGAACAGATGATGAACTCAGAAGTTATTCAGAAAGTATACAAGAAATACGAGGACAATTTTTCAAGTTCAAAACGAACCAAACAATGTCATGAAATTTGGAAAGGTTGTGTGTCTCTTTTGGATAAATATATGTGTGGAAACACTGCTACTCGAATCCAAACCAGGGAAAAAGCTGTTAAAGTAAGTTCAATAAGATACTTTATTTACATATATTTTAGGGACAGTGGAAGTCTACTCTCTGTACACAAATATCCTACGTGAGTGTGCATTACATTCAATTCAATTTAAGTAACAAGGCATACTCTTGAACATAATCAATTTAAAACTAAACATAGTTAATATGAACCAGTAACTCTTAGAGAAATGTGTGACGTTATTTACAATAATAAAGTTTTGCATGTAGGTGCAGTAATTGTTATGCTCATAAATCTAAATATAAAAGTTTATTATTTCAAACATCTTTCCACTCTATGTCTTATAGTCAGCCAGTCACCTGTATATAATATTTTCAATATTACATGTTATCAATAGTTTGTATTTGATTAAACTGGTCAGGAAAATCCGTTGTGACCATAAAGTCATATGATTCTTTTGCTCGCTTCTCATTGGTCCTACAAACTGACGTAATTCTCATAGCATGCTCATATAACGGCTCCATTATATGCTGATGATATTACTCTATTACTATTATTATTATTACTGATATTATTAGTTTATAATGCCCTTTTTCAATCGCAATTAAGATATGATGTAACTTAATGGGGAAACGGTGCTAGTGCACAAAGAGCATTCATATGGTAAAAAAGCGGTTAGATCAATAAAAAATGTATCAGATAGAGAAACTTGTGTTGCTCTATTTAGAGAGTATAAAATTATCACACTGCTAAATCTTTATATTTACTGTTTTTTAGTAAGTGTAAAATAAGTCCTCCGCAGCTTTACAATTAGGAAACAAGTACATGGTTATGATACGAGGAGGAAGTATTTTTTAGATCTTCCTCAAGTAAGATTAGAAAAAACTAGAGGTAGCCATATTTTTATCAAATCAATCAAATCAAAATCATTTATTTTTTATTGACATTAACATGTATAGAGAATTGTCAATATGTTTAAAATAACTAAATACTAAAAATATTCTTATTAAAGTTATTGCTATATCTGGTAAAACTATAAATTAAAAATATATTGAAAAATAGTACTAATGATATTTTTACTTGTAAGGTTGGGTGGGGCACAAAAATTCAGAGAGTGAGTAAAAACAGTTTTTTACAAGAAAGTCTTTTAGTTTGTTTTTGAAAGATGCAAGTGAAGTGCTGGCTTTTAAATAATCTGGCAATCTATTATAAATTGTAGGTCCTAAATTTCTATTGATTTGCGGAACATATTATTACTATGGTGGGGTACTGTTTCAAACTATTGTTATTTCTGGTGGGATATATATGATTGTTGGTAGGAAAATCGGTAATGTGTTTAAAAGTGTAAATTGAAACGGAATAAATAAAAATGGAGGGGAGGGTTAGTATACGTTCTTGGTGAAACACTTGCCTACAGCTCTCCAGGTCCCTCAACCCAAACACTAAACGAATAGCCCTCTTTTGTAATTTGAATACTCTTTGTAACAGAGAAGATGAAGCAGTTCCCCATGACATTATGCCATATGACATCACAGAGGAAAAGTAACCATCATATACAATTTTCAGTCCACTACTTTCAGAAAATTTGAAAGACATCTTAAGAAAAACAATACAGAGTTGAGCTTAGAGCAAAGGGCCTCTACATGCTGACGCCAAGAAAAACCAGCATCCAGATGAACGCCCAAGAAACTTTATGAAAATTAAACTGTTTAACAAATTACCATAAAATGCATGGATTGTACCTTTAAGCAATTTTAAGAGAGTATTAGAGAACTGGTTCAAGAACAATGTTTATTACTCAGTCTCAGATTTCTTAAGTAGTGATATTACATATTTATGCCAATTACCAATGGCGCTGTGTAGCGGGTACAACAGTTATTGCAAGATAACCGGATCAAGCAAAGTCGAGCGTGGCTACTGCTAGGATGGGTGACCGCTGAGTGATCCTGTCCTTGCAAGCAGCCTGCCTGCCGTTGGTCCCTAGGTTAAGTGTTAGAGATGACTTCTTAGTCCTAACTTCACCTGGTAAAATAAGACATCTTTACTTTACTTTTTTTATGCTTTTAAAATTAATTTGTATGTGTCCCATTGACTTGTTACATTATAATTATTTATTTGTTATTTTATTTTATTTATTTGTGATATTGTATGTGTTTTATTTATCTGTATGTACATAAATGAATAAGCTGACTTTGTCTATCGCTGTACTTAAGCTTAATGACAATAAATATTTCTGAATTCTGATGAACTCACGCCACAGCCCGTAACTCGAGGGGTACCATAGACTAGCGATAGACAAGTACACCTAGCATGAGACATACTAATTGGACAATGGATCATCAACCTGCAGGTCACGCCACAGCCCGTAACTCAAGGGCCATAGACTAGCGATAGACAAGTACACCTAGCATGAGACATACTTATTGTACAATGGATCGTCAACCTGCAGGTCACGCCACAGCCCATAACTCGAGGGGTACCATAGACTAGCGATAGACAAGTACACCTAGCATGAGACATACTTATTGTACAATGGATCATCAACCTGCAGGTCACGCCACAGCCCATAACTCGAGGGGTACCATAGACTAGCGATAGACAAGTACACCTAGCATGAGACATACTTATTGTACAATGGATCATCAACCTGCAGGTCACGCCACAGCCCATAACTCGAGGGGTACCATAGACTAGCGATAGACAAGTACACCTAGCATGAGACATACTTATTGTACAATGGATCATCAACCTGCAGGTCACGCCACAGCCCATAACTCGAGGGGTACCATAGACTAGCGATAGACAAGTACACCTAGCATGAGACATACTAATTGGACAATGGATCATCAACCTGCAGGTCACGCCACAGCCCATAACTCGAGGGGTACCATAGACTAGCGATAGACAAGTACACCTAGCATGAGACATACTAATTGGACAATGGATCATCAACCTGCAGGTCACGCCACAGCCCATAACTCGAGGGGTACCATAGACTAGCGATAGACAAGTACACCTAGCATGAGACATACTAATTGGACAATGGATCATCAACCTGCAGGTCACGCCACAGCCCATAACTCGAGGGGTACCATAGACTAGCGATAGACAAGTACACCTAGCATGAGACATACTTATTGTACAATGGATCATCAACCTGCAGGTCACGCCACAGCCCATAACTCGAGGGGTACCATAGACTAGCGATAGACAAGTACACCTAGCATGAGACATACTTCTTGTACAATGGATCATCAACCTGCAGGTCACGCCACAGCCCATAACTCGAGGGGTACCATAGACTAGCGATAGACAAGTACACCTAGCATGAGACATACTTATTGGACAATGGATCATCAACCTGCAGGTCACGCCACAGCCCATAACTCGAGGGGTACCATAGACTAGCGATAGACAAGTACACCTAGCATGAGACATACTAATTGGACAATGGATCATCAACCTGCAGGTCACGCCACAGCCCATAACTCGAGGGGTACCATAGACTAGCGATAGACAAGTACACCTAGCATGAGACATACTTATTGGACAATGGATCATCAACCTGCAGGTCACGCCACAGCCCATAACTCGAGGGGTACCATAGACTAGCGATAGACAAGTACACCTAGCATGAGACATACTAATTGGACAATGGATCATCAACCTGCAGGTCACGCCACAGCCCATAACTCGAGGGGTACCATAGATTCAAGATTCAAGATATTTTATTGTCATTAAGCACAATACATATTATGCAATAGACAAAGTCAACATATTATATAGCCTACTTTAATCTAATCTTTAATCTAGGCACAGTTATAGGACAAAATACAGTATTGCCAGCTAGAACTAAATAACAATAATATAAATGTGAAATAAAAACAATAAAATTACAATTAAATAATTTAAAAATCTATACAATATGTGCTAACAATCCTAATCTTAAATTAACAATGGATTAAAAACTTAATGAGCTAATAGAACTAAATAAAAATAATATAAATGTGAATAAAAACAATTAAATTACAATTAAATAATTTAAAAATCTATACAATATGTGCTAACAATCCTAACCTTAAATTAACAATGGATTAAAAACTTAATGAGCTAATATCACAGGCTAGGTAATCTTCAACAGTGTAAAAAGCTTTATTTTTCAGCCACTTTGCAATGGTAACTTTAAAATTATCAAGTGTAACATTCCATGCTTTCTCTGGTAATTTATTAAATAATTTTATACTGAAAAATATCTGGCTGTTTTTGGTCTTTTCGAGTCTGACTGGGGGTAGATCGAGTAAATACTTTTTTCTTGTGCAGTGTGTATGAACATCTTGTCTATTTATGAAACTATTCAAATTTTCTTTTACATCAAGTAATGAGCAGTAGATGTATAAACTTGGCAAGGTCATAATTTGAAGTTCTTTGAAAAAAGGTGAACAAGATTCTTGTTTAGAAACATTTTTTAAAATCCTAATAGCTTTTTTTTGCCATAAAAATATTTTTTTGGCACTGGAACTGTTCCCCCAAAGAGTCACACCATACCTCAAGTGTGAGTGGAAAAATGCATAATAAGCAGTTATCAACATCTCCTGAGTAACAGTATTCCTTAGTTTACATAATAGGTATATAACTCTAGATAGTTTAGTACATAAATAATTAACATGATGTTGCCAGCTTAATTTACTATCTAGGATAACACCCAATAACTTAACAGAATCATTACTGTATTTAGTATTATTGTGTAGAGATAATGTTAAATATTCAGTTTTATTATGATTCACTGCCAACCCATTTGCTTTAAACCATTCTAGAGCTAATTTAAATGAACGTTCTTGATCAGATTTTAAGATTTTTGAGTCTTTATTACAGTTTAAAAGAGTAGTATCATCCGCGTACAAAACAGAATTACAAGGTAGGCTAGATGAAAAATCATTGATTGCAACAATAAACAGAAAAGGTCCCAAAACAGAGCCTTGCGGAACTCCCAATTTCACTGTTCTGAAATTGGACTTGTTCTCCCCTTGGACAACCATCTGTTTCCTGTCAGATAAATAAGATGACAATAATTGTAATGCTTTATGTTTTATGCCATAACTAAACAACTTTTTTAACAACAACTCATGATTAATACAGTCAAACGCTTTACTTAAATCTATCAATGTTGCAGATGATATAACCTTTTTCTCAAAATTATTTAAAATGTTTTCCACAATTTTTCCTATTGCTTTCACAGTGTTTGATTTTTTTATAAATCCATATTGTTCTTTACAGAGCAAATTGTTTTGAGAAAAGAAATCATACAATTGGTCTTTTAAACAACACTCAAAAATCTTACTCAGTATGGGAACCAAAGAAATGGGACGGTAACTAGCAGGATCTGCCTTGCTGCCCTTCTTATATACTGGTACTACTTTGGAACATTTCAGTGCTTTAGGAAAAATCCCCTCAGATAACATCCAGTTGAATAGAAATGTCAATGGTTTTACTATGTAGGGTATAATATCCTTGATTATTTTATTAGAAAACCCAAAATAATCTTCGCTTTTTGATCCACTCAACTTAGATACATATTTTATAATTTCAAATTCAGTTATTACATTTAATTGGAATGTTTTACTAGCATTATTAAATCTAGATAAATAATTACTCAAAAGCTCAATAGCAGTGTCAAAATTATTTTGCTTCAAATGTGTAGTACTAACTATATTTATAAAATAATCATTAAAGTCATCAGGCTTTATTAATTCTTCAACGCTTTCTTTCTTACAATGAATTTCCTTTTTTATTATACTCCAAGCAGCTTTACATTTATTTGGAGCTCTCATAATATATCTGTCAGTGGCTAATCGTTTTTCTTCCTTAATTCTATTTTTATACATCTTTTTTATTTCTATGTACATTTTTTTGTGTTCAGCTTCATTTTCTGTGCCCTTACTTATCTTGAATCTATCATAAAACACTGTTACTATATTTCTAAGTTTATATAGTTCAGGTGTAAATCAGTCAACCTTTGGTCTGTTTCTACTTTTGATTTTGACATCTTTAACAGGACAGCATTCTTTAAGTGAACTTGTTAATAATTGTATAAAAAAATCAAAAGCATCGTCAACAGTTTGAAAAAAAGTAAGCTGCCACCAGTCAGTCTGATTCAGTCTATGTTTCAAACTTTCAATGGCACCAAAAGACAGATCTCTCACTTTTCTTTTAAGAATATTTTTGTCTGGTACTGTATTTGAAAAATGCAACTCATAAAACTCTGTGTATATACCAGCATGATCAGATAAATTTGGTTCGATAACTTGACATTTTACTTTGTTTTTGCTTAAATTACTAACATTGTCAAGACAAGCATCTTCTCTAGTTGTATCAAAATTATGACAATACATATTAAATGATCTTAATAAATTCAAAAAAGTAAATTTTTCAGAAGAATCTTTTCTTACATCTACATTAAAATCACCTGTTAGTATCACAGTTGCAAAATTTTTATTTAAAAATATCATTAAAGACTCCAAATAATCAAAGAAACTAAAAATATTACTCTTTGGAGTACGGTAGATGGTAACTATAACAACATCAATCTCCTTTAAATATATAGCTGTTGCTTCCAAAACAAAGACAACACAAAAACTACTAATATCTACAGTTTTATATTGGATTTTAGACTTTACAAAGATTGAGCTGCCGCCCCTACAGAGTAGAATAGAATAGAATAGAATAGAATAGAATATATTTTATTGCGTTGACAATATATATTACATTGTATTGCAATAGTCAATAATACCAATTTTTTACGGTATTTATCTTAAAAACTAAATCCATTCACTCGACTTTCCATACAGTTGCACGCAGGCACACATTCATACACATACAAAAAAACAAAATTCATAATTCGTGGGATCAACCCCCAGGATTGCAACACTGCCGCGAATATCAATCCCAAGTGTGCTCCATAAACTCGCCAACTGAGTAAAAAGCACAAGACACCAGGTAGTGTTTTAATTGGGTTTTAAATTTTTTTGGATTTGTTTCTAAATTTAGTGTTTCAGGGAGTTTGTTAATGAATTTGATCCCAGCTTGAGGAGGGAGGCGTTCAAATGCTGCTGTTCTATGCTGTCGGGCTCGAAAGCGCCCCCGAGCTCTTGTCTCGTATTTGTGTATATCACTGCCCTGCATCAATATACACTGAAATCGACAGTAAAATGAAGTCTCTAAAATATACAAGCTGGGTAGAGTTAGCAAGTTGAGCTCCCTGAAGGCACTTCGACATGACTCTCTGTTGTTCAATTTTGCGATTATTCGAACAGCTTTTTTCTGCAGTCTGAATACTCTTTCCAAGTTTGATATGGCACAACTGCCCCACAGAGAAATTCCGTACGACAGGTATGGAAATATTAATCCATAGTAGGCCATCATTAAGACATCAGACGTACAAAACTTGGATAAATTTCGAAGGACAAAAATTCCAGTTGCCAATTTAGCACATACACTTTCAATGTGAACTTTCCAGGTTAACCCTTTATCTAGGTGTATTCCTAGAAATTTAGCAGAATCAGTTTCTTCCAGAACAATGTTATCCATCATTACTGTTGGGGTTTCATAAGTATTCAACCCACGTAAACAGAAGTTGATGTAATTTGTCTTTTCATGATTAGTTTTGAGATTATTTACCAGAAAATTTTGAATGCAGGAATTAAGATCAATGAAGGTTTGAATCTCCAATGAAGTTAGAGAATCAGCCCGGAAACAGAGAGTCGTGTCATCTGCGTATTGAATGATTTTCCCATATAAGGCTGACGCATGGATATTATTCACATAAATCAAGAAAAGGACAGGACCCAAGATTGATCCCTGTGGGACTCCTTGGTATATTCTAATAGTACTTGATACTGCATTCTGGACCTGAACACATTGACTTCTACTGCTCAAGTATGAGTGGAGCCACTGGTGTGCTGTCCCTCGTACACCACAGCCTTCCAGCTTGTGTAGCAATATACCATGATTAACAGTATCAAACGCTTTTGAGAGATCAAGAAAGACACTGAGCGTTCTTTGGTGTGTCTCAAAGCCTTCCACAATAAAGTCTACAAGTTGTGTGATTGCTCCAAAAGTTGATCTTCCTGGTCTGAAACCAAATTGTAGATCAGACAAAATTTTGTGTTTGTCAAGAAAATTAAGAAGTCGGTCCAGGAACAGTTTTTCAAAAATTTTGCTAAAAACAGGTAAAATTGAAATTGGTCGATAGTTATCCGCTAACTTTGGATTGCCTTTTTTGAAAACAGGTACGACTTTTGCCAATTGGAGTGCGGATGGGAATGTGCCAGTTTCGAAAGAAACATTTATGATTTTTGTCAATGGGCTTAATATGTGCTGATAACATTGTTTTATAAGCCACATTGATATGCCATTTATGTCATTGGAAGTTTTAGCTGAAAAACTTCTTACAATACGTCCCACTTCGTCCTCACACACAGGGGCCAGAACCATAGATGAAGCAGGGGTATGTTTGGTGACTGTATCCGGTTCCAATTCACGGTCAGCATCAAGAGAACCAGCCACTGAGGAGAAAAATTTATTAAATTCCAAAGCTATTGCATTTGGATCAGTTAATTTTATCCCATCAGCATCAAGCTGAATGGATTTTGAAGATGCTTTATTTGTTGAGTTTTTTATAATGTTCCAAGCTGTCTTAGAAAAGTTAGATGACTGTTTTAGTTTATTGTTTATTTCGTATGATTTTGCAGCAGTTATTACTTTTTTATAAATTCTTTTGTAATTTCTATAGAAGGATTTGAATCTATAATCATTAGTGTTCCTGAATATTTCATTATAGAATTTTAGTTTATTTCTAGAAAACAGAATTCCAGGTGTTATCCAAGAATTCTTCTGAACTTTACCTTTTGTTTTTATTTTCCTAAGGGGACAGCAAACATTTAAGTGGAGTGGTTTCTCTCTACAGTAAATACTTGCTAATTGATAACCATTTGGTATATACAAATCAGATTCTTCATAAAATAACCAGTGTTCATTAAGAGTTAGGATATCACAGTCATAGCTATCTAAAAATAAGTCTAAAACATCTACCTTATTTTTTATAGATTGAATGTTAAGATGAAAAAGAGTTAGGGGTTTGGATGAGTGCTGTCTGTTTGTTCTTCTATTCGATGACCGTGAAGAGGAGGCTGCACATTTCCCGTCAAGGTTTCGACAGTAGGTTGTAGCATGTCTTCCGTACTGGGTTCTCCTGCGCTGCTCGGGTCCATGGCCGAAGGAGGTCGAGTGCTGTAACTTTTCACGGCCTCATCAATTTTACCAGCCAGCCAGTCCTTACCTTTGGCATTGAAATGCATACCGTGCTTCGTGTGCATGTCCTTTGTAGCAACACTTGCTTCCACCAAAGACACATTGCCAAAACCATTGCTCAGTTCTTTAAGCACTAAATTGGTTTTTCTTGTTTCCTTATTCACACAAGACCACTCAGCGAGATCGTACCTATTTGGTAGATCAACGAGAATTACCTTTTTTTCTTTCACACTTTCTAATGTATTTGTTATATTGTTTATTAAAACCTCCGCTTCGTTCCGTGCCACATCATTTGTTCCACACATAATAACTAGAAAATCTTCTTTGGAAACCACTTCACCATTGATATTGTCCATGTTTAAAATTTGTTCAGCTCGGCCACCTGGTCTTACAAAGCCAACAGAATTTAGAGAGTGTTTGTTATTTAAGTGCCATGCAGGATCCTTACCATGGCTATCAGAACAAATTAATATTTTCCCTTTTGGTTCTAGGTCTTCTACATAGCTCACTTCATCATTATCATCATTGTCTTGACGTAAAACATCATAAATATTATTTGAGAAAATTTTTTTTTTCTGTAATTTAGACTAGCGATAGACAAGTACACCTAGCATGAGACATACTAATTGGACAATGGATCATCAACCTGCAGGTCACGCCACAGCCCATAACTCGAGGGGTACCATAGACTAGCGATAGACAAGTACACCTAGCATGAGACATACTAATTGGACAATGGATCATCAACCTGCAGGTCACGCCACAGCCCATAACTCGAGGGGTACCATAGACTAGCGATAGACAAGTACACCTAGCATGAGACATACTAATTGGACAATGGATCATCAACCTGCAGGTCACGCCACAGCCCATAACTCGAGGGGTACCATAGACTAGCGATATACAAGTACACCTGGCATGAGACATACTTATTGTACAATGGATCATCAACCTGCAGGTCACGCCACAGCCCATAACTCGAGGGGTACCATAGACTAGCGATAGACAAGTACACCTAGCATGAGACATACTTATTGTACAATGGATCATCAACCTGCAGGTCACGCCACAGCCCATAACTCGAGGGGTACCATAGACTAGCGATAGACAAGTACACCTAGCATGAGACATACTTATTGTACAATGGATCATCAACCTGCAGGTCACGCCACAGCCCATAACTCGAGGGGTACCATAGACTAGCGATAGACAAGTACACCTAGCATGAGACATACTTATTGGACAATGGATCATCAACCTGCAGGTCACGCCACAGCCCATAACTCGAGGGGTACCATAGACTAGCGATATACAAGTACACCTAGCATGAGACATACTTATTGTACAATGGATCATCAACCTGCAGGTCACGCCACAGCCCATAACTCGAGGGGTACCATAGACTAGCAATAGACAAGTACACCTAGCATGAGACATACTTATTGGACAATGGATCATCAACCTGCAGGTCACGCCACAGCCCATAACTCGAGGGGTACCATAGACTAGCGATAGACAAGTACACCTAGCATGAGACATACTAATTGGACAATGGATCATCAACCTGCAGGTCACGCCACAGCCCATAACTCGAGGGGTACCATAGACTAGCGATAGACAAGTACACCTAGCATGAGACATACTTATTGGACAAGTGATCATCAACTGATCCTATTGACCATGAAATGGTTAGAGGAACCATCACTCAGTGTTACAATAGTTCCTTAAAACATTTTCATAACCATCTCATAGATCATTCTGGATTTCAAAGTACCAAAATATCTCATTAGATTATTTTAGATATGTAGTAAATGGACTTAACTCATGGTCAAAGAATTGACTAATAGATCATAATAAGGGTGATAAATGGTCAACAGTTGAATTGTTTTCTACAAGTTATGGTTGATAATGTGAAGTTATTGAAAAACAATATATTTGCTCTGTAGATCTGTTTCATTGTCACAATGAGACATCAGTTTGACAATTGATATGTTTTGTAAAAGTTGTGGTTGATGATGTGAAGGTACTGATAAACAATATATTTGCTCTGTAGATCTGTTTCATTGTCACAATGAGACATCGGTTTGACAATTGATATGTTTTGTAAAAGTTCTGGTTGATGATGTGAAGGTACTGACAAACAATATATTTGCTCTGTAGATCTGTTTCATTGGCAGAATGAGACATCGGTTTGACAATTGATATGTTTGACACAAGTTGTGGTTGATGTGTAGGTACTGACAAATAATATATTTACTCTGCAACTCTCATTCATAGTCACAATGAGACATTGTTTTAACAATTGATATGTTTTGTAAAAGTTCTGGTTGATTATGTGAAGTTATTGAAAAATAATATATTTGCTCTTCAGCTCTAATTCATTGTTAAAATGAGACATCGGTTTGGCAATTGATGTTTTGTACAAGTTATGGTTGATGATGTGAAGTTACTAACAAACAATATGCAAGTCACAATGAGACATTGGTTTAACAATTGATATGTTTTGTATAAGTAATGGTTGATGATGTGAAGTTACTAACAAACAATATGCAACTCTCATTTATAGTCACAATGAGACATTGTTTTAACAATTGATATGTTTGACACAAGTTGTGGTTGATGTGAAGGTACTGACAAACAATATTTACTCTGCAACTCTCATTCATAGTCACAATGAGACATTGTTTTAACAATTGATATGTTTGACACAAGTTGTGGTTGATGTGAAGGTACTGACAAACAATATTTGCTCTGCAACTCCAATTCATTGTCACAATAATACATCATCGGTTTGACAATTGGGTTTCGCACAAGTTATGGTTGATGATGTGAAGGTACTGACAAACAATATATTTGCTCTGCAGATCTGTTTCATTGTCACAATGAAACATCGGTTTGACAATTGATATGTTTGACACAAGTTGTGGTTGATGTGAAGGTACTGACAAACAATATATTTGCTCTGCAGATCTGTTTCATTCTCACAATGAAACATCGGTTTGACAATTGATATGTTTGACACAAGTTGTGGTTGATGTGAAGGTACTGACAAACAATATATTTGCTCTGCAGATCTGTTTCATTCTCACAATGAAACATCGGTTTGACAATTGATATGTTTGACACAAGTTGTGGTTGATGTGAAGGTACTGACAAACAATATATTTGCTCTGCAGATCTGTTTCATTGTCACAATGAGACATCGGTTTGACAATTGATATGCAAAACATTAGTTATAGTTGATGTGAAGTTACTAACAATATATTTGCTCTGCAGCTCTGGTTCATTGTTACAATGAGACGTTGGTTTGACAATTGATGTGCAAAACATAAGTTATAGTTGATGTGAAGTTACTAACAATATATTTGCTCTGTAGCTCTGGTTCATTGTTACAATGAGACGTTGGTTTGACAATTGATGTGCAAAACATAAGTTATAGTTGATGTGAAGTTACTAACAATATATTTGCTCTGTAGCTCTGGTTCATTGTTACAATGAGACGTTGGTTTGACAATTGATGTGCAAAACATAAGTTATAGTTGATGTGAAGTTACTAACAATATATTTGCTCTGCAGCTCTGGTTCATTGTTACAATGAGACGTTGGTTTGACAATTGATGTGCAAAACATAAGTTATAGTTGATGTGAAGTTACTAACAATATATTTGCTCTGCAGCTCTGGTTCATTGTTACAATGAGACGTTGGTTTGACAATTGATGTGCAAAACATAAGTTATAGTTGATGTGAAGTTACTAACAATATATTTGCTCTGCAGCTCTGGTTCATTGTTACAATGAGACTTTGGTTTGACAATTGATGTGCAAAACATAAGTTATAGTTGATGTCAATTATTTATATACTTTTAGAGACTTTCTATGTTGCAGAAAATGTCAGATGTATATTATAGACAACTTTATGAAGAAGTGTATAATGATTTTAAGGACAGCATAAAAGATTTGAAGGAACTGGAAGAGTTGACTGGTTTGGATGATAAAACTGTAAAAGAAAGATTCCTGAAATTGGACGACTTTACGGATATAGTAGATACTAATGTCATCCATCCGATATGGCTGAAATACCATCAAAATTTGAAATGTTGTGTAACTGAACACTTTTTAAAGGTAAGTTGTCAAATTACTCATATATAAACTTCCCGGTCAAGTACTAGTGCCAAAAAGTAAACGACTGGATACATACTATTAAACACTCTACTGAAATTGCTAGTAATAATAATGTATAAAACTTTTCAGCCGTAGTAACCAATTACAATTATTTAATGTTTCATTAGCCAGTTAAATTAGTTAACTTAAATATTTATTTAATATTCACCTGTCTTGAACAAGTGTACTTTGTATGATTTATGTTATGTGCTAAACAATTAAAAGAATATTATAATTCATGATTCAAAATATACCAAAGATTATGCAGTTTTCTTTAAGAAGAGCTAATCAATGCTTTTTGTTTTAACACAACTGCAAATTTAAATAGAAGGCATGTTTGTAAGTTCTATTTTGATATGTTGCAGAAAGTATATTTTACATTATTATATTCTACACTTTTCTTATTTATCTAGGTCTGTACAGATGCACTGTTGCATTTTTTATTTGTTTATTTGCAGCTTTAAATTTTCAGAGAATAGACCACGCATCCATATGGGGATTGTGTTTTTAACTTTCCAGAGAATAGACCACGCATCCATATGGGGATTGTGTTTTTAACTTTCCAGAGAATAGACCACGCATCCATATGGGGATTGTGTTTTTAACTTTCCAGAGAAAAGACCATGCATCCATATGGGGATTGTGTTTTTAACTTTCTAGAGAATAGACCACGCATCCATATGGGGATTGTGTTTTTAACTTTCCAGAGAATAGACCACGCATCCATATGGGGATTGTGTTTTTAACTTTCCAGAGAATAGACCACGCATCCATATGGGGATTGTGTTTTTAACTTTCCAGAGAATAGACCACGCATCCATATGGGGATTGTGTTTTTAACTTTCCAGAGAATAGACCACGCATCCATATGGGGATTGTGTTTTTAACTTTCCAGAGAATAGACCACGCATCCATATGGGGATTGTGTTTTTAACTTTCCAGAGAATAGACCACGCATCCATATGGGGATTGTGTTTTTAACTTTCCAGAGAATAGACCATGCATCCATATGGGGATTGTGTTTTTAACTTTCCAGAGAATAGACCACGCATCCATATGGGGATTGTGTTTTTAACTTTCCAGAGAAAAGACCATGCATCCATATGGGGATTGTGTTTTTAACTTTCTAGAGAATAGACCACGCATCCATATGGGGATTGTGTTTTTAACTTTCCAGAGAATAGACCACGCATCCATATGGGGATTGTGTTTTTAACTTTCCAGAGAATAGACCACGCATCCATATGGGGATTGTGTTTTTAACTTTCCAGAGAATAGACCACGCATCCATATGGGGATTGTGTTTTTAACTTTCCAGAGAAAAGACCATGCATCCATATGGGGATTGTGTTTTTAACTTTCCAGAGAATAGACCACGCATCCATATGGGGATTGTGTTTTTAACTTTCCAGAGAATAGACCACGCATCCATATGGGGATTGTGTTTTTAACTTTCCAGAGAAAAGACCATGCATCCATATGGGGATTGTGTTTTTAACTTTCTAGAGAATAGACCACGCATCCATATGGGGATTGTGTTTTTAACTTTCTAGAGAATAGACCACGCATCCATATGGGGATTGTGTGGCAGACATTTTGTTAGGTAACCCTTTCAATGTCATCTGTTGTGCTTATGTTGTAAAACTGCCAGTGTCCATTTTACATTACGTAATTCGTAGTTTTTTGTGTTCACTGTGTTCCGAATGAAGCACACTATATGTACAACCTCCGATCTCACGCCATGACAGTTCCACATTATGGGCAGTAGTAGATCATGCATATTCCTCGCTACAACTTTGTCACTACCGAGTTTAAGTCGCTAGTTTGCACTGTGTTGCAGTCGCATAAACATGGTCACCTCTGTTGTTTCTCCCGCCAAATGTGGACTGAGGAGTTTTATTAGTTTCCTGCAAGCAGAAGAGACTAGTGCAGCAGAAATCCATTACAGAATGTGCCATGTGTATGCAGAAAACATGTTGAGTGATGATGTTGGGCGTGAATGGTGTAGAAAGCCAGATATGTTGACTGACACCCACAAAAAATCGCCAAATGGCTGCAGCTCTCACATTTCTTGAATTGATCATTGAATTTGACATTCAGCCATCTTTAAACTGTTGATGGGATTAACATTTAACACCATCTCTTGTAATATTTTCTTCGTAAATACGGCATATCTCAATAAATTTCTACTGCACTAGTCCCTTCTGCTTGGAGGAAACAAATAACACTCCTCAATTTACACTTGGTGGGAGAACCAATAAAGACAGCCATGTTTATGTGACTGCAGCTCAGCGCAAACTGATAGTGAGAAATGTTACAGCGGCGAAAATGCGTGATCGATTACTGCACACACCTCGGACCTGCAATGTGTCTGACGTATATCAGCTGGTATATTTGGCGTTGTAGGGCTGAGCAGGAGCATTTGCACCTGAGGTTCGTGAGTGTAATGTGAACATTTATTGAAAATGAAGAGGTCTCAATCACCCTGAAAAGTTATTGAAGGATGGTTTGTGAGTGTTAGTTTCGAGGTCTCAATCACCCTGAAAAGTTATTGAAGGATGGTTTGTGAGTGTTAGTTTCGAGGTCTCAATCACCCTGAAAAGTTATTGAAGGATGGTTTGTGAGTGTTAGTTTCGAGGTCTCAATCACCCTGAAAAGTTATTGAAGGATGGTTTGTGAGTGTTAGTTTCGAGGTCTCAATCACCCTGAAAAGTTATTGAAGGATGGTTTGTGAGTGTTAGTTTCGAGGTCTCAATCACCCTGAAAAGTTATTGAAGGATGGTTTGTGAGTGTTAGTTTCGTAAGTAAATTGTTCAACTTAGTTCTTTCTTCTGAAAGTGGAAGCTTTATTCTTCTAATTTTATATTTTATTTTTATTATAATTTTATTTATGATTTTCTTTCAGAAAATTGAAGAACTAACTGGTGCAGAGAATTTGGAAAATGTAAGAGCGGAGCAATATAAGTTCTATGAAGCATGTACCTTATTGAAAAAGAATGGTGATATTTGGGATAGTATACCAGGAGACAAAACATTGCTATTTAAAAAAGTTGGTTATGCCCTATTTGGCCCTCCCAAACAAGTTATTCATACTGAAATACGTCCTACACAAACTGATACAAATAAAAACTGTACAGTTGCAACAGGATATTATAGTGATCAAGACAAAAAAATTATATCAATTGTTAATGCCATTCTTAGTTGCACAGATAAAGAAATCAAATTTTCCTATGTGTATGTGACGTATCAAGAAGATTCTATAGACACTAGTATTCCTGAAGAAGAAAAGAATCAAAACATTTCCAGTATTCCTGAAGAAGAGAATAAAAAAATTTCCAGTATTCCTGAAGAAGAAGAGAATAAAAACATTTCCAGTATTCCTGAAGAAGAAGAGAATAAAAAAAATTCCAGTATTCCTGAAGAAGAAGAGAATAAAAACATTTCCAGTATTCGTAAAGAAGAAGAGAATCAAAAAGTTTCTAGTATTCCTGCAAAGAAAAAAATCAAAAATATTCCTGTGTTTAAAACTCATAGTGGTGGATCCAATATTGTGTACATAGATACAAATTGTCGTGTATATGAAAGCTGGGCTGACTTCTTAACGACAAATACCCTACCTGATATTGTCATTTGTTATCCTTTACATGGAAGTTATGACATAAAAACCGGTTTCAGTGTCGGTTTTTTCAAGACACCTGTGCTAAATCCAAAGCACTAGAAGCCGCAGATAAAGTAGAGAAGGTAATTTCTGTTGGCGCTGGAGTTGCTGGGGTTGCCGCTTTGGTAGTTGCTGCTCCCGTACTCGCTCCCTGTGCAGTCGTAGGCGGTGCAGCTGCAGGCATCTATGGCTTTGGCCGTTGTGTTGTCAAAATACTAGACAAGAAGAAGCATAATGAGCCTTATGCTAAAGAGGTAGTGAAAGGTGCATTTAATGTTATTGCTGTAGCTGCAGCTGGAGCTTTGAGAGTTGCAGAAGGGGCTGTTGTGGTGAGCACTAAAATTGCACAGGGAATATGTGGTCTTAATGGCTTTGTAGGTTTGCTTTATTCGGATAATACGACTAAATTAATTGAATTATTGGACGAACTTTGTGATCAATCTTCAATGATATCTTTCTACTTTAATGCTGCATCAACTTCAGAAGCGATAGAAAACATTAGAAAAGCTCTTAAAATAAATGAAGATAGTGATGATGTTGAAGTTTTGTTGGCTCTTGTAAATGTCAACAGCATTCAGTACAGTGTTGATAAGGGAGACGTTATTAATATAGAAAAATATGTTTCTGAAAACGTAACAGAACTGGTATTTAAACTGTTAAATACTATCAGTACTGCTGAGAAAGATATACTCATTCTTCTTGCAGAAATAAACCAGTATGCACAGTTCCTGACTGAAGAAACATCCGAGGATGTGTACAATAAAATTGATATTAACATGTCGAAACTCTATGGAAACTTACAGAAAGAAAATGAGAAATACAGTTCTGCATATAATCAATTAATAAGTAATGGAAACGAAGAAGACAAGCATCGTATATTATTAATATTGCGTTATTTGATGTGTTCTGTGTCAAGCAGAGTTAGAGAAGTGAATCAGTACTGTAACAACATCGAGCACCGACCTGTCTGTCTAATGAGTTACAATGTCAGGTGCCATCCTCTTGAAGAGGTTAACCGTAAGATCAAAGATAAAATAGAGCAAAATAAATCATTTACTGACAGTTCCTCAGAACTAGATGATTTCTTACCACAGATACTAGATTTTCTTCCGAGAAATGCTACACCTAACTGGAATTTAACTCAGTATGCACAGTGTCTATTATCAATTACTGTTCGAATGATGAAAATGTTTGACGAAGATATAAAAAAACTTAAAACTAAAGTACCAAAAAAAAATCCAACTTGCAATGACTTAAATGATATTTTTGAAGAGATCGGTATAAAAGGAAATTATGGGAAGGAATTGTTTGAAAGAGTGCTACAAGAGTACCAAGTTGATCAGCTGCAGCAAGTAGACTCAGACCCCAAGGGGTTGACATGTGTGCAGGCATGGTATGGCATGGCTGATAACCTGAATTGCTACTACTCAAGTTGCTGTGACGATCCCGAGGAATTGTTTGACAAGTTATTTCCTTATGATAGTGATAACTTTGAAGAGAGAAAAGTAACTGAAAACCTAACTTATTGGAAACCTTGTGTGTCTAATTTACCAGGGTATTTTGTCTATTCATTATCAGATAAAAAACAGGGTTTAACGTATTTGATTCCGAGTGAGACTGATTGCCAAGTTTCAGTGAAAGAACCTCGACAGAATGGCAGAATGGGAGAACTATGCGCTTCACCTAATTAAAAGGTTAGTTCTCTTCTTCTAAAAATAAACTTTGAATATTAAAAAAAATCTTGGGTGTTATTTGTTTATATATCTTTGTTTGAAGTTTGTTTTTGACAATGGAAGAATTGTGAAAGAAACAGGATTTTTCCGGACATTTTCCATCGTTCAGTGACACACAAAAATCAGTAAAACTTTCAGGATCTGTAATCTGATCTCTTCTTCAGGTAAATAACTAACCTAACACATAATTACAAACTAGGTTAAAATAAACAAATCATACCAGAGCGTTGTGACACCTAAGTCAGGAATCACAACCACCATGTTGTGTGTCAAATTCACTAACTCCAAAACATCCAAAACATGCACTTAATAAAAAACTATACACAACACCAATCATTAAAACTGAACTACAGAATACAGGTTACAATATGTCTGCATTCATCTACCAACCATCTACGACTGACCAGAGGCAATAGCAAATGTCAATTGTAACCTCAGAAACAAGATGGTGGCAAAAAAGGAGAGAACAGGAGTGGGCCTTTTTTATTATTGGTTTATACTAGATGAACTTCTTAAAACCATACTGTGACACAGCATTGGTTTGTTGTAAACATTTAATCTGTTTGATACTTTTGATTTTCTTTTTAGTTCATTTTTTACAATTGGAAAGCAAAGTGGCCTAATCTCGACTGATGGTTGACTGATTGGTTGGTCTGCCAATTTAATGTTGCTTCAATTAATTTCCTTTTAAAGAAATGAGGTACACAATGTATTATGTTGGCTTCATCCCAATTCATATGATGGTCTTCCGACCAACAATGGTGTAAAGCTGTCCCAGGGAAAGCTGCAGAGATTATTTCCGAAGGCAAAAAATCCTAACAGCAATCTGCTTATACATTACAGAAGTAATCATGCATGTTGACAAGGAACTTCTGCAATGAGGACAAGATATCCATCACTATAACATCCGTCACACTTCAAACTTCCACCTGCCTCTCTACACCACACCATGCAATTTGAAATGAAACCGTCTTACATGGGCAGAAAATTATTCAACCTTCTACCAGACTACATGAAGACACTTCAAGGAAAGAAGCTGAAGACATCCCTGACCATATGGCTCATCGACAGACCATACTACTCCGTAGAAGAGTCCTGAACTGGAGAAGAGAAGCCAACACAACTTGACTCACTAGACAATTTTTAATAAACCGAAACCTGTATTTTACTGACGCATGTACATTTCTCCATGAAATTGTAAATAAAGACTATTGACTATTGAGAAAAACGCAAATTTATCGCTATTCTGCTTTTCTTACTCAGGAGTGATTCTTTTGGTTCGTTTGCACTTATTTATTACTAACTGAGGCTATCCACTGCTTCTAAGATCTGAACTCTCTTAAATTCCTCTTTTAATCCATCTTTATCTGAGCATAAGCTCTTTGCTGTATCTAATAATGAGTAGGCCGTTCCTTTGACAGATTTTTGATGGTTTGATGGATAATTGAACTATTTTCCTTAATGACATTCCTATCTCTTAATATACAAGCATCCAAAAAAGGAAGTTTGTTTTGTTGGACTTCCACTGCCATTGTGAGGCAGATGGAAGGAGAAATACTATTAATGTAATTCAAAAACTCATTCAATTTAGTGTCTCCATGATGAAAAAATATAACAAAGGTATCATCCACATACCTCCAACAAATCTTCGGTTTGAACTGAGCTGAAGCCGAGGCTTTTTTCTCAAATTCCTCCATAAAGATATTGGCAAAAATAGGAGACAGTGGAGAACCCGTTTCATTACCATCCCCCTCTTGACGGTAAATTTTACCCTCTAACTCAAAATAATTTAATTGAGTGCATAGTTTTAACAGTTCCATAATTACCGGCACGGGAAGTTTAGTTTTTTCCTTTAATGTTTGGTCTTCGCTGAGACGTGATTCAATGATTTTGAGAGTCTTTTGAACTGGTAAATTTGTGAATAGACTTTCAACGTCAAAACTTACTAGTTTGTCAGTTTCAGTCAACTTTAGGGATTTTGACTTCTCTACAAAATTCCTTGAATTTTTTATTAAAGATTCAGTTTTTTTCCTATCAATGGCGTTAAAATGTCCAAAAGGACTTTTAGGCCATTGAAAATGTGAGTTAATTTTTCCAATATGCTTAAAATGTTACGGAAAAAATATCAATTTTTTTTGTATTTTGAAATTTAAAATATTTCTGGGAGAATGATATCTAGAATTTGAAGTTTTCAAATTATAAACGTATTCATACGGAATCTGTGTTTATTCTTGACACAGCACACCTATAGATTTTGTCTGCTTCCTGCCGCACTGCTTGTGAAGCACACTCTTCCTTCGCTCTGCACTTGATGTCTCCGTTCTCAGCTCTATCGCAACCAAACAAATAGTTTTACAAGGCTAATAATCTCAGTCAGCTGAGCACTCCTATTTAATTATATTCAGAATGAAAATGTACGTATGTTTATAGTGCTTTACTAATAAATTAAAAATAACTAAACCATTCAAAACATGTAAAAATTACAGTGGATTGAATGAACTTCAGCTCTTGACAACAGGAGCGCTTTACACAAGCTAGGCTACATACTTTAAAATAACTAAACCATTCAAAACATGTAAAAATTACAGTGGATTGAATGAACTTCAGCTCTGGACAACAGGAGCGCTTTACACAAGCTAGGCTATATACTTTAAAATAACTAAACCATTCAAAACATGTAAAAATTACAGTGGATTGAATGAACTTCAGCTCTTGACAACAGGAGCGCCTTACACAAGCTAGGCTACATACTTTAAAATAACTAAACCATTCAAAACATGTAAAAATTACAGTGGATTGAATGAACTTCAGCTCTTGACAACAGGAGCGCCTTACACAAGCTAGGCTACATACTTTAAAATAACTAAACCATTCAAAACATGTAAAAAATTACAGTGGATTGAATGAACTTCAGCTCTGGACAACAGGAGCGCTTTACACAAGCTAGGCTATATACTTTAAAATAACTAAACCATTCAAAACATGTAAAAATTACAGTGGATTGAATGAACTTCAGCTCTTGACAACAGGAGCGCTTTACACAAGCTAGGCTACATACTTTAAAATAACTAAACCATTCAAAACATGTAAAAATTACAGTGGATTGAATGAACTTCAGCTCTTGACAACAGGAGCGCCTTACACAAGCTAGGCTACATACTTTAAAATAACTAAACCATTCAAAACATGTAAAAATTACAGTGGATTGAATGAACTTCAGCTCTGGACAACAGGAGCGCTTTACACAAGCTAGGCTAATATACTTTTAAAATAACTAAACCATTCAAAACATGTAAAAATTACAGTGGATTGAATGAACTTCAGCTCTTGACAACAGGAGCGCTTTACACAAGCTAGGCTATATACTTTAAAATAACTAAACCATTCAAAACATGTAAAAATTACAGTGGATTGAATGAACTTCAGCTCTGGACAACAGGAGCGCTTTACACAAGCTAGGCTATATACTTTAAAATAACTAAACCATTCAAAACATGTAAAAATTACAGTGGATTGAATGAACTTCAGCTCTTGACAACAGGAGCGCTTTACACAAGCTAGGCTATATACTTTAAAATGTTTGATTCTTTGTTCGATAACGTAAAACAATAATAACAATATTATTGTTTTCTATGATAACATAATAGAATAAAACACTACCCTAATTGAAACTAATCTGTTTAGAATAAACAGTCTAACCGTCTAATTAATAAACTGTCTATAAATGTAGAGGCTGGAAAATTGTAAATTGATCTGATTATAATCAGTAAAAAAATGTATAAAATAATGCTTCCAAAAACAAGAAATATAAAAATAAAAAAGCCAATCTGCATCCTTAATAAAGGAGACAAAACAATAAGCGATAAAAGAATATTAATTTCCCACAACATGGCAATAACGGTCTTTTACTTTGAGGTTATGAAAACGTTCGCAGAAGGACCGTGGTAGGTTGGATCATTATTATAACAGTTTTTGTATAATAGTGATGGCAGAGATTACAGTGACTGAAGACATCATTAACCAACACAAGAACATGTTTGAATCCGACCTATGGTCAATCCACACAAGCACCAAAGACAAGAATCCAGTTTCCAGAAATGCTCTGTCCAAACTTGATATTCTGTTCATCTGTTGACTATTTACTTGTTATCGTTTTTCAATTTTTCCAAATCCTGTATGCCGGTTATTTTTACTGCGTTTGACTCTTTGTCCTTTCTCATGAATATTGTTGAGTTTAATATCCATAGGTACTTAGAGTTTATTTTAGCTTTTCCCAATCTTGAATCATAGAATAGTTTTTTGAAGTATAGTGTTAGATGTTCATTAATATACACCACAGTTTGTGGTGCATCCCTCACAAACACTGTACTCTGTAATTTGCACCATTTTGCATTTTTTAGAACATTGTCCCGTCTCTGCTAGTTACTAAATCGAATGACATGAGAACGAGGCTTTTGTGTTTTTTTTTTGGATGGCTGTGTGCGGCCTGGATGTCCTGATTTAAGACTATAGTTTCATCAATAGCAATTGCCATACTATTTACCAGACTCAAAACCTCTTCCCCTGGCAACTGAGACACACCATCCATCTGGATCTTGATATTCCACCCACACTGCTGTAACTCATTTCATTTCAAAAAGATTTTATTTTACAGTATTTATAAACTTAGATTTATACAAAATAAAAAACGTAAAACAATATAAAACCATCCATCTTGAAATATTTACAAACTTAAAAATAATTAAATAATAATATAATGTTCAAACATACTAAAAGTAAAGTTAACAATCAAAAAGAACTTACAAAAAAACGAAACGATAATTGTGAAATAAAATAGAACATCCAATTGGCAAAAACTCGGAACGATGCACATCAGATTAAACTAACATAATAAAACTAAACTCAAAGAAGGAATGAAACCACTACATAAATAATATATTAATAAGGAATCGATACAAAATCTATAAAACAAGTCATAGACGTAAAAATAAAAAAAGATTGATTGAAATTATAAAAGGTGATAAAAAACAAACTAAAATATACACATTATTCATGATTTCATTCAACAATTTTCAGAAAGCACTCGCAGTTATCCAACAAAAATAAAACATTTTTAAACATTTAAAAAAAAGATTTAATAGTGCTAAATGATCTAATTTAACAGAAATAAGATTAAACAATTTCTTATCTAATTTAATCGTAAAAAAATATTTGAAAACAGTTAAGATTAGGCTTTGGAACCGGAACAAGCAAACTTCTGAAATTATATCTATTATTACGTGCGAGGACCGGGTTTGAGCTTCTTATGAAAAATAGTTTTAATACCTTATATATGTAAAGATTTTGTAAAGGGAGTATTTTTAAATTTAAAAATAGTGGCCAGGAATGATTGGTCTTATTTGATTTAGTAATAATGTGGATAAAGGATTTGTGAAATGTAATGAGAGGATAAAGCGTGGATATATACGTACCTCCCCAGCATACAAGCCCATGACTTAGTCTGGAGTGTATTAAAACGTGGTAAACATTCAATAGCAAGCTTGGAGACATCATACAACATATAAAAGCTTCTCAAACTTTTTTCAGTGAGTTTACATGACCTTTCAAAGATAAATTTGAGTCAATGGTCAGCCCAAGGGATTTGTATCTGTCCACTTTTTCAATCTTTTTACAGTTACAAACGTTACGTTACTTGCAGAGCACATAAAATAATTATAGTGTACATCATATTCAAAGTTTGCTTGTACCTCGTACGTTAAATATCATGAATTTTGTTTTGTCACTTAGGAGCATTGCATTTTTTTTAAACCAAACATTTAAAACTTTTAAATCATCATTCATTTTTCTACAAATAGCTTCCAAATTGTAATCAGAATACGTCGGTGCTGTATCATCTGCTAAAGCTGTCGATTTACCATTTAAACCTCCATTACATAGGTCGTTTATGTACACAAGGAAAAGAATTGGACCCAGAACCGATATTTTAAGGCAAGATGGAAATTCACCTTCTAACATGCTTCAATTGAATAAATCTGTCAGAACTGGAACTATATGTTTATGAAATCTTTTTAAAATGCAACCGCTAATGTTATCGTTTCCAGACGAGTTATTGTTTTTTAAAGATTTTGTGGTTTTTAAAACTTCAAATTCAGTTGTTGCAGTAAGAAATAAAGAATTTGGTACAATTTTCCTGGGAAATAGTTGATTAAAACATAACTTGATTTTGATTATTAACAATCCTTCGGTGCATTTATGAAAAAGAGTTCAATTCTGATGCAATCTCCTTTTCATCAGTAATTATGTGTGAGTTATCCTTTTCTATTTTATTAATTTAATTTTTATCTTGATTTTCTCCAATTAAATCATTAATTATTCTCCATTGTTCCCAGCACAATCCTCAAATTTCTTCAAATAATAATTTTCTTTAGCATTTCTCATATTAACTTTCAGCTTATTTTAAAATGATCTGTAGTACAGGATTTATAAGGACCTGTATTCCTTCAATTTATAATAATAAGATCTAGAAATCATTAGCCCATAAATCCTTTTCCTTCTATCAACTCCTCTACATAAATAATCAGTTATCTAAGGTATTTGTATACATAAGCTCTTTTTAATTGGGTTTTCTCTTTGCATTTATTTACATAATTTTGCAAAATATTAATAAACAAATCAAATGCATCTGAGACTGAATTACAGACATGGGCCCATTGTATACTGTCCAATTCCAATTTACTATGATAGATCTTTAAAACAATTGTATCATCGTACATTTTTATTTAATTTAACAACCATTGAATGATCTGTAATGCCAAGATGTAATATTAAAGCATCGTATTTAACTTTATGATTAATTTTATTAAATCTAACAAAACAGTAATCAAAAAATGCAGGTTTTACTTTCACCTACTATTCTTGTCGGTTCGTATATAAGGGAACTTTGCCCATAGCTGGCCATTAAGCCTAGATACACGTCAGCTGTGACATCATCCGCCAATATATTACAGTTTATGTCACCTGTAAAAATCAAGTTTTTTCCAAAAAAAAAAGGAGAGGGGACAGCTAAAACATGCCGAGGCTGCCTCAAAGAAGACGCCTGAAAAAGGGAAGAAGAAGGCCCAAGTCTCTGAACCAGTTAAGGAGGCCCCTGGCAAAACTTGCAGGAAGTCTTCACCAGGCCCAAGTAGCCTAGGGCTGAGGCGATTTTGATCAAGCCCTTAGGGGGGCGATCTTTCGCCGATGTCCTAGGTAAGATTAAAATCCAGACGAAACTGGAAGAGACGGAGACCACAATCAAGTCCATGTGACGAACCCAGAACGGAGATCGAAGGACAAGGACGGTTTTGCTGCTTCTCTCAAAACCATTCTTGGTGACAAAGGCTCAATTCAAGCCCTTCAACCGAGATGATCAGTGGAGATTTGAGACCTAGACGCTCTATTTATCAGAGCGTAAAAGAAGGCGCTCCCAGAACTACCGGGGGAAACGGGAGGTCTAAAGGCCTGGTTGACAAAATCGGAGCCAGCAGCGTATGGCAATTGCTGAAATGGGAGAGAAGCACGCTAATAAGCTGCTTAGCCTCCAGCACCTGAGAGTCGGATGGGTGAGTAGCAGGCTCAAACGAAGGGTGATCGTGCAAAGATGCTTCCTGTGCCTAGCGTTCGGTCACTCTTCCCGTACCTGCAGAGGACCCAACCGAAGTTTGCACTGCCTCCGGTGCGGAAACCAAGCCCACAAGAAGAAGGACTGCACCTCGAGCCTCTCCTGTTTCCTCTGCAAGGACAGGAGACAGGTTCTCCTGGGAATGCTCTTGGTCACTTACCTGGTTCTGGTCAGCGCGGTGTTTTTAGATCCGCACTCGAACAGGCAAAAAGACAGAGGCCAATAATCCGTATCCTCTAGGCCAATCTTCAGAGATCCTGGGGGGCTGATAATATTCTAAATAAGCTCGCCCAAGAACTCTGTGCCGACGCGCTCCTGGTCAGCGAACAGAATTGGGACAGGGACCCAAGCATTTGGATCCCAGACAGTCTCAGCACTGCTGCCTTCTGGACCCGGAACTCACAGGAAGTCATGGTGCGGAGTCACGGACGTGGCCGAGGATTAGATGTTGGGATGTAACTTTTTTCAGTTGCTACCTCATCCCAAACGAGGCCATCCAAGACTTCCGCGACAAGATT
>NW_025778172.1:0-77095 GCF_021130785.1 Homalodisca vitripennis
CTTATCCCCGGTAACGTTAACCCCCCCTGGGAATTTGTTTCATATGACCAGACAATATCCTGACGAAATTAAACCCCCTCTTGTCTTAACCTCCTTAACATTAATCACCCACCCAGGGAATTTCTCGCCTTGACTAGATAGTCTCCTGGTGATATTAAACCCCCTGTTCGACTTAAAATACTGCCTTGAGGTCGGTTTTTATTATGTTTATACTAAACAATTCAAGATAGCTGACCCGTGCAGACTTTTCTCCCGAGCTCATTTCTGGCTAAACCATAGGTCGTAGATCAGATCTGAGGGCACAATCGAAAGACAAAATTAAATTTCCAACAAGAAAGGTCCAGTCACTTTTTGTCGTATCTCTAACGGTTTAACCGCAAAATGCCCTCAAAGTCAAAAGTTTTTACGAATCCGGAAAAAAATCTATGAAAAAGGTCAATTTTTAAATCCCTTGTCATTTACTTAATGTCCGGACTTAACCAGTCACCGAATTCCGCTTATCCCCGAATTTGCAAGCGTTTACTTTGGGGGCCTGGGGGCGTAGCCCCCAGCGAGCCGAAGGCGAGTCTAATATATATACAACCGCATGTGTAACTGACTGACTGACTGACTCACTCACTCACTCACGTATACTAATTCTAACCTACTTCCAGATGAGTTAGAGACTTGAAATTTGGTACACAGATAGCTTTCCACGTGTAACCACCAGGAAAATCCCGAAAAGTGAGAATTTTTCATTTTCAACCCCTCAAAAAAATTCCCAAAAAATCGCGCATTCTTCACCCCTGCAGGCATTTTTTGTAAGCCCGATAGCGGGCGAACCGTTGGAGCTAGCTCGGATCTGACGGAAAATTCATGGTCAGGAATGAAGTGAACTACAAAAAAGGTCTAATGACTTTTTGCTCTATCTTCCATGGTTAAGCGACAAAACGCTCGAACATTTGAAATTCCAGAGATTTTTTCGATAAAAATAATGTTTCAAGCCCGATAGCGGCCGAACCGTTGGTCGTAGCTCAAATCTGATTGACCCATCAAATTAGCAAATTGCGCGATCTACAGAAAAGGTCCAGTAATCTTTTGCCCTATCTCGATTGGTTTGGCCGAAAAAACGTGATTATGTACAATTTTGTTGTAACTTTTACGCGAAACTTTTGTTTTTGGGGTCGATAGCGGCGAAACCATTGGTCGGAGGTCAAAATAAGACTAACGTTTTATTTAGGAAATAAGATGACCTACAAAAAAGGTCCAGTGACTTTTTACTATATTTCCCTTAGTTTGACCGCAAAACGCGATTAAGTGAAAATATTGGACATTTTCGCCTAAAAATTTACATTCCGGGCTTGATAGCGGCCTAAACGGTTGGTCGTAACTCAAAACAAATTTTAAACGGGATTTAGGAAATCACGTGATCTACAGAAAAGGTTCAGTGACTTCGGGAGTTGGCTGAGCGTTAGCTAAGCGTCAATAGTAGATAGGGACAGAGGAATATTTATTATGTTCACAGACACAATACCCTCTAAAAAAGGCCCAAGTGTGTCATTAACCCCCGGTAATATTAACCCCCCCCCGGGGATTTCCTGGTATGACCTGATAACCTCCTGTACATTCAACCCCCTGATGTGTTAACCCCCCTGGTAACATTAAACCCCCCAGGGAATTTCCTGCCATGACCTCATGTCCGAATTTTACCAGTCACCAAATCTCTTAACCCCCCCCCTGGGAAGATCCTGGTATGACCAGATAACCCCCTGGAGACTTATCCCCCGGTAACGTTAACCCCCCCTGGGAATTTGTTCATATGACCAGACAATATCCTGACGAAATTAAACCCCCTCTTGTCTTAACCTCCTTAACATTAATCACCCACCCAGGGAATTTCTCGCCTTGACTAGATAGTCTCCTGGTGATATTAAACCCCCTGTTCGACTTAAAATACTGCCTTGAGGTCGGTTTTTATTATGTTTATACTAAACAATTCAAGATAGCTGACCCGTGCAGACTTTTCTCCCGAGCTCATTTCTGGCTAAACCATAGGTCGTAGATCAGATCTGAGGGCACAATCGAAAGACAAAATTTAAATTTCCAACAAGAAAGGTCCAGTCACTTTTTGTCGTATCTCTAACGGTTTAACCGCAAAATGCCCCTCAAAGTCAAAAGTTTTTACGAATCCGGAAAAAAAATCTATGAAAAAGGTCAATTTTTAAATCCCTTGTCATTTACTTAATGTCCGGACTTAACCAGTCACCGAATTCCGCTTATCCCCGAATTTGCAAGCGTTTACTTTGGGGGGCCTGGGGGCGTAGCCCCCAGCGAGCCGAAGGCGAGTCTAATATATATACAACCGCATGTGTAACTGACTGACTGACTGACTCACTCACTCACGTATACTAATTCTAACCTACTTCCAGATGAGTTAGAGACTTGAAATTTGGTACACAGATAGCTTTCCACGTGTAACCACCAGGAAAATCCCGAAAAGTGAGAATTTTTCATTTTCAACCCCTCAAAAAAATTCCCAAAAAATCGCGCATTCTTCACCCCTGCAGGCATTTTTTGTAAGCCCGATAGCGGGCGAACCGTTGGAGCTAGCTCGGATCTGACGGAAAATTCATAGTCAGGAATGAAGTGAACTACAAAAAAGGTCTAATGACTTTTTGCTCTATCTTCCATGGTTAAGCGACAAAACGCTCGAACATTTGAAATTCCAGAGATTTTTTCGATAAAAATAATGTTTCAAGCCCGATAGCGGCCGAACCGTTGGTCGTAGCTCAAATCTGATTGACCCATCAAATTAGCAAATTGCGCGATCTACAGAAAAGGTCCAGTAATCTTTTGCCCTATCTCGATTGGTTTGGCCGAAAAAAAACGTGATTATGTACAATTTTGTTGTAACTTTTACGCGAAACTTTTGTTTTTGGGGTCGATAGCGGCGAAACCATTGGTCGGAGGTCAAAATAAGACTAACGTTTTATTTAGGAAATAAGATGACCTACAAAAAAGGTCCAGTGACTTTTTACTATATTTCCCTTAGTTTGACCGCAAAACGCGATTAAGTGAAAATATTGGACATTTTCGCCTAAAAATTTACATTCCGGGCTTGATAGCGGCCTAAACGGTTGGTCGTAACTCAAAACAAATTTTAAACGGGATTTAGGAAATCACGTGATCTACAGAAAAGGTTCAGTGACTTCGGGAGTTGGCTGAGCGTTAGCTAAGCGTCAATAGTAGATAGGGACAGAGGAATATTTATTATGTTCACAGACACAATACCCTCTAAAAAAGGCCCAAGTGTGTCATTAACCCCCGGTAATATTAACCCCCCCCCGGGGATTTCCTGGTATGACCTGATAACCTCCTGTACATTCAACCCCCTGATGTGTTAACCCCCCTGGTAACATTAAACCCCCCCAGGGAATTTCCTGCCATGACCTCATGTCCGAATTTTACCAGTCACCAAATCTCTTAACCCCCCCCCCTGGGAAGATCCTGGTATGACCAGATAACCCCCTGGAGACTTATCCCCCGGTAACGTTAACCCCCCCTGGGAATTTGTTCATATGACCAGACAATATCCTGACGAAATTAAACCCCCTCTTGTCTTAACCTCCTTAACATTAATCACCCACCCAGGGAATTTCTCGCCTTGACTAGATAGTCTCCTGGTGATATTAAACCCCCTGTTCGACTTAAAATACTGCCTTGAGGTCGGTTTTTATTATGTTTATACTAAACAATTCAAGATAGCTGACCCGTGCAGACTTTTCTCCCGAGCTCATTTCTGGCTAAACCATAGGTCGTAGATCAGATCTGAGGGCACAATCGAAAGACAAAATTAAATTTCCAACAAGAAAGGTCCAGTCACTTTTTGTCGTATCTCTAACGGTTTAACCGCAAAATGCCCTCAAAGTCAAAAGTTTTTACGAATCCGGAAAAAAATCTATGAAAAAGGTCAATTTTTAAATCCCTTGTCATTTACTTAATGTCCGGACTTAACCAGTCACCGAATTCCGCTTATCCCCGAATTTGCAAGCGTTTACTTTGGGGGCCTGGGGGCGTAGCCCCCAGCGAGCCGAAGGCGAGTCTAATATATATACAACCGCATGTGTAACTGACTGACTGACTGACTCACTCACTCACGTATACTAATTCTAACCTACTTCCAGATGAGTTAGAGACTTGAAATTTGGTACACAGATAGCTTTCCACGTGTAAACCACCAGGAAAATCCCGAAAAGTGAGAATTTTTCATTTTCAACCCCTCAAAAAAATTCCCAAAAAATCGCGCATTCTTCACCCCTGCAGGCATTTTTTGTAAGCCCGATAGCGGGCGAACCGTTGGAGCTAGCTCGGATCTGACGGAAAATTCATAGTCAGGAATGAAGTGAACTACAAAAAAGGTCTAATGACTTTTTGCTCTATCTTCCATGGTTAAGCGACAAAACGCTCGAACATTTGAAATTCCAGAGATTTTTTCGATAAAAATAATGTTTCAAGCCCGATAGCGGCCGAACCGTTGGTCGTAGCTCAAATCTGATTGACCCATCAAATTAGCAAATTGCGCGATCTACAGAAAAGGTCCAGTAATCTTTTGCCCTATCTCGATTGGTTTGGCCGAAAAACGTGATTATGTACAATTTTGTTGTAACTTTTACGCGAAACTTTTGTTTTTGGGGTCGATAGCGGCGAAACCATTGGTCGGAGGTCAAAATAAGACTAACGTTTTATTTAGGAAATAAGATGACCTACAAAAAAGGTCCAGTGACTTTTTACTATATTTCCCTTAGTTTGACCGCAAAACGCGATTAAGTGAAAATATTGGACATTTTCGCCTAAAAATTTACATTCCGGGCTTGATAGCGGCTAAACGGTTGGTCGTAACTCAAAACAAATTTTAAACGGGATTTAGGAAATCACGTGATCTACAGAAAAGGTTCAGTGACTTCGGGAGTTGGCTGAGCGTTAGCTAAGCGTCAATAGTAGATAGGGACAGAGGAATATTTATTATGTTCACAGACACAATACCCTCTAAAAAAGGCCCAAGTGTGTCATTAACCCCCGGTAATATTAACCCCCCCCCCGGGGATTTCCTGGTATGACCTGATAACCTCCTGTACATTCAACCCCCTGATGTGTTAACCCCCCTGGTAACATTAAAACCCCCCAGGGAATTTCCTGCCATGACCTCATGTCCGAATTTTACCAGTCACCAAATCTCTTAACCCCCCCCCTGGGAAGATCCTGGTATGACCAGATAACCCCCTGGAGACTTATCCCCCGGTAACGTTAACCCCCCCTGGGAATTTGTTCATATGACCAGACAATATCCTGACGAAATTAAACCCCCTCTTGTCTTAACCTCCTTAACATTAATCACCCACCCAGGGAATTTCTCGCCTTGACTAGATAGTCTCCTGGTGATATTAAACCCCCTGTTCGACTTAAAATACTGCCTTGAGGTCGGTTTTTATTATGTTTATACTAAACAATTCAAGATAGCTGACCCGTGCAGACTTTTCTCCCGAGCTCATTTCTGGCTAAACCATAGGTCGTAGATCAGATCTGAGGGCACAATCGAAAGACAAAATTAAATTTCCAACAAGAAAGGTCCAGTCACTTTTTGTCGTATCTCTAACGGTTTAACCGCAAAATGCCCTCAAAGTCAAAAGTTTTTACGAATCCGGAAAAAAATCTATGAAAAAGGTCAATTTTTAAATCCCTTGTCATTTACTTAATGTCCGGACTTAACCAGTCACCGAATTCCGCTTATCCCCGAATTTGCAAGCGTTTACTTTGGGGGCCTGGGGGCGTAGCCCCCAGCGAGCCGAAGGCGAGTCTAATATATATACAACCGCATGTGTAACTGACTGACTGACTGACTCACTCACTCACGTATACTAATTCTAACCTACTTCCAGATGAGTTAGAGACTTGAAATTTGGTACACAGATAGCTTTCCACGTGTAACCACCAGGAAAATCCCGAAAAGTGAGAATTTTTCATTTTCAACCCCTCAAAAAAATTCCCAAAAAATCGCGCATTCTTCACCCCTGCAGGCATTTTTTGTAAGCCCGATAGCGGGCGAACCGTTGGAGCTAGCTCGGATCTGACGGAAAATTCATAGTCAGGAATGAAGTGAACTACAAAAAAGGTCTAATGACTTTTTGCTCTATCTTCCATGGTTAAGCGACAAAACGCTCGAACATTTGAAATTCCAGAGATTTTTTCGATAAAAATAATGTTTCAAGCCCGATAGCGGCCGAACCGTTGGTCGTAGCTCAAATCTGATTGACCCATCAAATTAGCAAATTGCGCGATCTACAGAAAAGGTCCAGTAATCTTTTGCCCTATCTCGATTGGTTTGGCCGAAAAACGTGATTATGTACAATTTTGTTGTAACTTTTACGCGAAACTTTTGTTTTTGGGGTCGATAGCGGCGAAACCATTGGTCGGAGGTCAAAATAAGACTAACGTTTTATTTAGGAAATAAGATGACCTACAAAAAAGGTCCAGTGACTTTTTACTATATTTCCCTTAGTTTGACCGCAAAACGCGATTAAGTGAAAATATTGGACATTTTCGCCTAAAAATTTACATTCCGGGCTTGATAGCGGCTAAACGGTTGGTCGTAACTCAAAACAAATTTTTAAACGGGATTTAGGAAATCACGTGATCTACAGAAAAGGTTCAGTGACTTCGGGAGTTGGCTGAGCGTTAGCTAAGCGTCAATAGTAGATAGGGACAGAGGAATATTTATTATGTTCACAGACACAATACCCTCTAAAAAAGGCCCAAGTGTGTCATTAACCCCCGGTAATATTAACCCCCCCCCCGGGGATTTCCTGGTATGACCTGATAACCTCCTGTACATTCAACCCCCTGATGTGTTAACCCCCCTGGTAACATTAAACCCCCCCAGGGAATTTCCTGCCATGACCTCATGTCCGAATTTTACCAGTCACCAAATCTCTTAAACCCCCCCCCTGGGAAGATCCTGGTATGACCAGATAACCCCCTGGAGACTTATCCCCCGGTAACGTTAACCCCCCTGGGAATTTGTTCATATGACCAGACAATATCCTGACGAAATTAAACCCCCTCTTGTCTTAACCTCCTTAACATTAATCACCCACCCAGGGAATTTCTCGCCTTGACTAGATAGTCTCCTGGTGATATTAAACCCCCTGTTCGACTTAAAATACTGCCTTGAGGTCGGTTTTTATTATGTTTATACTAAACAATTCAAGATAGCTGACCCGTGCAGACTTTTCTCCCGAGCTCATTTCTGGCTAAACCATAGGTCGTAGATCAGATCTGAGGGCACAATCGAAAGACAAAATTAAATTTCCAACAAGAAAGGTCCAGTCACTTTTTGTCGTATCTCTAACGGTTTAACCGCAAAATGCCCTCAAAGTCAAAAGTTTTTACGAATCCGGAAAAAAATCTATGAAAAAGGTCAATTTTTTAAATCCCTTGTCATTTACTTAATGTCCGGACTTAACCAGTCACCGAATTCCGCTTATCCCCGAATTTGCAAGCGTTTACTTTGGGGGCCTGGGGGCGTAGCCCCCAGCGAGCCGAAGGCGAGTCTAATATATTTATATACACACATGAATGATCTATTTGTATATAATTAATTTGAGTTGTTGCGCAAATAAGTGTTACCCAATATACTGTATTATGTTTCGTATTATTCGCCTACAAAACTGTAACTTAATGAATATTCTTTCACTAGAAAGTCAAGGGAAAATGTCGCAAATATTGCCTTAAAGAGAACAAAGTTGGTTAGAGCTGCCTCTTTACTTCATCTGGTGAGCAAATGCTATCAGTCTGTTGACTCTAAGGATCCTTTTGTGTTTTCTGAGTTCAACGTCCTTCTTCCAAACGTTTCTTTACTGAAATAATACAAAATTTGAAAAATTAAATGTGTTTTGATAAAGTCAGACTAAAATGTGTAGTTTAGTATACCCAAAAGTAAATAAAGATATTTTACCCCTTCATTGAGATGTACAGATTGGTCAGGTAACAGTGTGTACTTGGATATAAATGATAAAATACCCATGTCTTATAAAAAATAGTCTAAGATAAAACTTATTATATTTTATTGAAATAAAAGTTTATTAGTGTTTCCTAGAACTAATATTAGACTGTTTTACCGACTTAATCATATTACAATAATAAAGTTTTTTTCAGTTGTTATCATGATTACCCATAAACCAATGTAAATTCTTTCCCTAATGCTCTAAAAAGTCCCATAGAGTGACATGTACTATCATCGAGCTCAATTTTGGCTACATAACAATGAAGCGTAATACAACATATCAGTTATAGATATTGTGCGGACGGATAGCCAGAGTGGCAAGTAGGCAGACATACTGATAGAAATAAAATGTTGGAGCTTCTCTAGCCCTCAGATAATAAACATTGTTAAACACTATAATAATATAGAAAAGTCACACACCTACTTGACGAGAGGTCCACAAATTTTATTGTAAGTATTTAAGAGAAACAACCATGACCTCCACAAAATAATGGGTGACCAAATATTTCTTTCTATTATTATTCATCCAATCTTCTATTACAGCGTTTTTATTATTCTGACCATTTCAGCTAAGACTGTGGTAGTGAAAGGCTGAAATATCAATTACTATTGCTACAAAAATAGTGAAATATATTTTTTATTTTTTATCATAAATACTAATAATTTTTAATTTATACAAATCATATTAGTATTTAATAACATAAATATTTGGTTACAAGAAGTATAAGAAGATATTTGTACATTCTAAAAATTCCCTTAAAGTAATACATTGAAATCAAAACATTTATAATATATTTTTAGAAATTGAACATAAAAGTTAGATGGGTTACAGGGACACATGAAAAGATACATAAATGGCTTTAGGCTTTGAATTAACTGGCAAATATAATTGTAAGTAATATTTTAAACTACTTTTGTCCATTAACGGAGCTTACACATTCCAATGTTTTTATATGTATGTATGTTTATTGTTTTTACATCTTTTAATTTTATGTTAGTTTTTGTAAAATTTTATAATATAGTCACGATATAGCTGCAGTATGCATAAAAGGCAAGTTAATGTTATATTTAGACAATGACAATAATTACTGAGGATTCGAAGCTTAAACTAGGACCCACGTTTTTAAAGGTGGCCTCAGGAACTCAGGCCTTCAGTGTGATGTATTCAGTCACTAAGCCTTCAGTTTACTAAGTACGGCATTAGGCACCAAGTCAGGTATCAGTAAACCCAGTTAAATGTAACAAATGAAAATATTGTAACTTAAATTGATTATGAGTTATAAATAAAAATATATTATAAATAATTGCATAATCCTGCACACAAATGTTCATTAAAAAATGTGATTTCCTTAACTTGTGGAAGAATAAAAAAACAGTTACAGAGAAAACTTACTAATTATGATAATTCTAAGATGTTATACATTGTTATTGTTTTTAATGTGCTGAGCGCATACGGAAGCTCAGAGTGAACTTTTCTTTGTATAAGACTGCACGCCATCGCGACACCAGCATGAGATAGAGATCACAATTCAATATACATGCATTTATTTACTATATGGGACTAACTAAAAATTTCAGTGTTTTCGTACTAAAAAGTTTTCCTGAAGATCTGATGAAAATCATAAATGAAAAACTGTGCCAAGCTGTATATCGTCGACTTTATACTCCTACTTAAGCTCTTATTGAACTTCTGCAACCAACAAAACCAATAAAACATCTAATCACTTATTTAAATCATTAAATTATAATTTGAAGTCACATAGCATAATGACTGAATCAAAGAAAATAATAAGCTGAGTTCGATATTTGCATTCAATTAACCTTTCTCACTAGCTACGTTATGTAATAAAATCTCGGATAATCCGTCATCTTTTAGGATCGTGTCTCGAACATCGCAGTGCACTTATTTATGCACCTGATGAAAAATTAAAATACCTCATCATCTAGCCAACCTTTTGTTTTGCAGTCTAGGTGTCCCTGATGTCGAAACCATGTCAAGGCTTCGTTTTGAATTTCTTCGTCACCGAAACTTTTTAAATCTCTTCAAATGGACATGGACTCCATATTCCAGGAGTTAAGTCTGTGCCAGCGTCAGATTTCAGACGCACAACGTACTGAAGTGGAGCTAAGCCTAACAATCACATTGTATTAACCCTTCCCACCACAGCTACGTCATGTGTTGTAGCCTTGTCTAGTTTAAGTGGGTATGCGACAGTAGTCCCTCCTGTTACACTAGCAACAGGTTTTAATACTAAAACAATCTCGACCCACTCCAAAAGTCACCCAGAAACAACATTCGAAACATTAAATAAATGATATCTCATTTTAGTTTTGTGTGAAATAAAAAAATAACGTTGGATTTTATACAGATTCTTTTTAATACTTGTTTTATTATCTTCATCATAAATCACATTAAGTGTTGCAATTAAATACATCATTTTTGATAAATTAAAAATATAAAACACGTTATGATTATGTGTCTACCACATTTATTTGCATTTGTTATTCACAACAATATAACTGAAATTTGAGCATATTTGACATATGTTTGAGCTATAACAATGTCCATCTAAAACGTTACTTTTAACAGCGCATGATATAAATTGAACCTGTTAGTCAGAGTATTTGATTCATATTTTAAACAAAGGCCACTATAACAATCAAATACAGGTAGATTAAGGTAAAACAAAGGTTTATCTGTAGCTATTACAGAGCATACATTACGTGTAATATACTGTCCAGCCACCAGTTATCTGATTGTGATACCACGTCCACCATCCTTTTAGTACGTGGCGCTAGTAACTTTTTATATTTGAGGTTCACGCATATTAGTCAATTGGGTCATTCATCACATACTTGTTTGTCCAAACTAACAGGTAATGAATAAAGAGATACGTTAGCTCGTATATCAGCAAACATTGAAATGTCAATGAAGAAGTCATGTAGGAAAGAAAAATAAACCTAGTTCGTTAGTTTTCCTCCGATATATAAGTATACAAATATACTTTTATATTTTGGTACATTTCATGTTTAATGGACTAGTTTATCATAGCAGTTTTTCAATTCAAGGTGGCATTGTTTTCTTATGCCATACTAAACTGAAAGTGCATTGAATGTTTTAGGAACACAAAAACATAGTCATCTGGATTTCGTATGAAGAGCATGAATGGGTGCTCTCTAGTTACTTTATAAATATTCAGTTCTACTATCAAATATATTTTACTGTCCTTGATGTTTCCTGCGATAAAATAAACACCAACTTAATTTTGAAAGAGAATGTATAATTCTTTCTCACAAGGTAACATTTTTAAAGAGGTTATTGTTTTATTTTAATTTAGACTCATCCGTCTGCTTATATAAAACATGGCATTCAAACAAAGATATTTTACGGCAGCATACTTTTACGGAACATTTATTTTGAATGTTTGTAATATTTTACAAGAAACTAGGAACATTTAAGATAACTTTTGATCATTATGGAACATGGTTAAAGAATCTACTGTATTTAACCAAGTATGTAAATACACTCTTGCTTTTGGTGGAAAGAAAATTTAGTTTACCTTCTTTCAGCCTTTTAACAAAATCACTTTGATCTGTCTGACAAAGTTCGCGTTGCTGGTTGAACCTCTGTTACGGGTGGATCCCTTTTAGAACTGGATCTGACAGAGCTTACTTGGTGTACCGAATGGATGAAACACATGGGATGGAGATATTTGATATCGTAGTAATAAATGCACGAAATTGCAAAGTTTAAATGCAAGTTTAATTGTTGCAAGAAAACTTACTTGAAACACTTTTAGATAGGAAATAAAAATTAACTTTACCAAAATGCTGCCAAAATAGAATAATACAAAAACGAAACTGCTATCTGGGAATGGGCCTAGTGAATCCAATGTTATTTAGAATCGTTCATACGAATCTTAATTATTACTACAACACTAAAATTGAACTACATTAAATGAAAATGTTAACTGACAAACTACGAAGTCAGTATGCTTCACTCTATATTAACCTTAGACATTAGAGTCTAATGGTCTGTAGTCTAAAAGAATTGTTGTTAACTCGAAGTGAGAAGAATCTAACACAAACTAGAGTGAAGAGCAGAATTGAAGAACTCAACACGAACTCGCCTAAAATAAAATCGCAACGGCAGCGGCATTAGCCATTTATCGAGACAAATTACATTTATGACAACTTGGTCTGGTCTGAAGAACATCACCTCAACATTAATCCTTCCTAATCAAGAAAATAGAAGTCATCTAGGATAATATACTTTAATATTTAGAAATATACTGAATATTAATTTAAAAATAGATATCTAGCATGAAATAAAAAAAATATTTATTTTACTAGAGGACAAGGAGCGAGGTCATTCCTGGAAGACACGTCGTCAGGTAAGTTCAGTAAAGAAAAGATCTCTACGTGTATAAGTAGGTTATCATTCCGCCAAGAATTAAGTTCCACAATATATATATATATATATATATATATATATATATATATATATATATATATATAAAAATGTATACAGTTTTTTTATAAACATTGAATCTCAAAAAGTATATGCTCCGCCGGGACTTGAACCCGGGTCACTCACTTGCCGAATGGGTGTACTACCACTACACCACAGAGCCTATTTATATATAACTATATAGTAGTAAGCTAACCATAAAAAATCTTTTTTTGCGACTTTCAGTCGATTTATTTTGCTGTCTCACGAAAGAATATATAACAATTATTTGCGAGTCAGACGTTTGGTTTGGGCCAAAATATATCTTTAATTTTTTAATAAAACAAATATTTTCAAAAAATATGACCTTATCAAAAACTCCCTTTCTACCTCCACGAAAACTAAGGTAGTTGATGATCGAAAATATCTCTTATTTCCTCTCGAGAAAACCAGCTTGAGTACTTCGTTCGTACTCAACAAAAAACCTTCGTTGTTTCGTTTTAACTTTAACATTTGAGTTATTCTGGTTACTAAATGACGAACTTTATATTTACGTTCCAAGGATTGCTCAGTACAATTTTATTCGAAATGAAGAAATAAACGAGGTGACTAAGAAACTGCACAAATAAATAATGTAACGTTAAAGCTGAGCAGTTAAAGTTTACTGTAAGTACAGCGATATCACTACTTCGAGCTGTAAACTGGAGCTGAGAAAACTCGTTAAGAGCCGCATAACAAAACTGAGGTTTCGCTCGACTTTCTTTGCGCCAGCAGCGGATTTGAGTCCTTAGACAAACTGAAACGGCTTGAACAAAGCTAAGAGAGGTAATAAATCAGCTTTACATCGTGAATAAAAGAGCAGCTCGAGTGCAAAGTTTCATTGAACGTCAATTTCAAAGAGTAAAGTAGTTTGTTCATTTCTTACAAGTTTTTTTACATATTTGTATAATGTATGAGTGAACGATTTCTTTGAGAGTATAGCAAATGAAAAAAAACCGCTCAGGAAATAAAATCATAACTATGTATATAAAGATTGTATGCATCTCCTTTGAAGTCAGTTAGCTTGATATCGATGATGTTTAGAATACAAGCTTTGATAAGTAATGGATACATGTAGCCACTGGATACAGCGGTACTGCTTTTAGCAATAAAAGTAAATTCAGGCGGGGGGGGGGGAAACATACGAGTTAAACGTCGATTACACATCAGTAGGAATTGATCAGTGTAGAACGGGTGCTGTAAGTGAAGATCGCTTTTGACAGCTGACTCGTGCTTAAGCCTACGAACATTCTGTTCATTCTATAATAGGCTTTCACATCCCTACCCATTAACAAACTACTTGCCAATATTAGACAGCCAGGTAGAAAGTGCCAGGTAGTTTTTGTTCATTTTACTGTAACTCCTTCTCTTTGATTTAAGCTTTACACTCAGTTAATACTTGACAGGGAAATTTATATACGGGACGGGCATGTAAAAATTGATTACATTTACATTCTTGGCAATGGAAAAAACTGAAATGGTTCTGTTATGTAATTTAAACTAAATTAAAAATCAATAAAACACATTTCTTGAGATCAAGACCGCCTATTCTGTTATGTTAAGTAGGTCCATTTTACCTTCTACTTAGTGCAGCGTTTTAAGTCTAACACTGTGACAGATTTGACTCCTGGAATCAATATCCATACAATTTTGCACCTGATGACTATGAGAACATAACTTCATCTAGATTACATTTTTTATTTTCGAAACGGGTGAGTTAGATGCAGGTTACTTTCTTTCATTAGGTATGTTATTTTATAGGAGAATATGCCAGTTCTATGTTAGACATTCAATTATTCAATGGCAGTGATCCTCGACCTATTCATACTTTTGTTCAATATTATGTTAAACGGAATCTCTGATGGATTGGCATATGAAAGTGACATATATTAAAAAAAAATAACTCAAATATTGCGATCAATTAAGGAACACTCAATTCATGCAATCCATACCGTAACGCTGCTGCATGAAATATACTGTTCACATGTATATTTTACTCCAACCGAGGTTCCATCCCAAAAAGTTAAGGAAAGTTAGTATTTACTTAGTATTGTTGTTATTTAATACGAAATAAACACCGCAACTTAACCCACTAATCTGCCAGAGGTTTTTCCAAAAAGCCTTCTCAAAGGAGGAATTATCTGAAATAAAAAGAACAACGAAACATGTCATAACATCGTTATTGCTACAAATTTAATCCGATAAGGTTATCTGTAAGAGATACAGTAATGTAACGACCCGAACCTAATATGAACTATAATTCAAAAAATTATGCTTTATTTGTTTATATAACAATTTCATCCTATTGGTAAAACGTCTTAATATTTAACTGAAGACATAATAATTATAAAGTGTAAAGTATAATTATTGACATTAAGACATAATAATTGAAAGTAAGTGAGTAGGACAGCAATAAGACTGCTGACAACGCAGACTCAGGACCTGTGTGTGCTGGAAGGCAGTCTAGATCAGGCCTCAGACTCGTTAACATGTGATTTCTCTGTAGCTCTATTGTAACAATTTTCTAAATTCTTTAAACAATGTAATTAAATATCTTATTTCATTCAGAAGTACTGTCCCACCTGAAAACCAATCGAAATTTTATATTTTTATAAATTAATCAATAATAAACAGTGTTTTAAAATTCAAACGTTGTTGTGGAAAAATTCATTTCTTTTCCGGAATCATCCGGTGGTGGCAGCGGGATACCATAAAGATCCCCAAATCGGTCGCCTTACAGTAATATGTATTCTCTACAAGATTCTTCATTTTGAGTGTATCCCCACATTCATTAGTTATCAAATATACGTTAAAATAAAATATTCCTTGACAAAACTCAAACAACGAACGGACTTTTACGTAATCCTTGAAGACAATGCTTGTCTTTATGTTACAAGTTCAACGTAATTTATAAAGAGGGTAAACATTGTACCGATGACGTAGCTCAGAAGGCGCACAAATCTCCTAACGATACAAGCTATACAGTCACAGTGTAGTGTAACTAAGCCGGTATCGTCACCTTGAGCTGTAAACCGGAGATCTCTGTTAACGAGTCTTATAAAAAACCTCCCTGGCATCACGGTAGCAAGAGCTTTGCGTTCTTATGTAAACTGAAGAAACTGCTAGCAATGAAGTAAAGTGAAGAAAAGTAATAAATCCTCTTTACTTGGTGAATAAAGAAACAGCTTGAATAGTTAAATGTCTTATATTTCAGTATCATTCGTGTGAGTCTAACACTAATATATAGTATATTACTTAAATCTGAATTAAAGATAGATTTATATTAAGAATAGAGTATTTTTGGAAATTTATATTTATACACATTATATTTATTTATATTTATAGTTATAACATCACAAGTCTTCACAAACTTATCCATTAATAATGTTAATAGGTTAAATCGTAGCCAATAAGCCAACAGCAATCAATCTATGAACAATAACTAATTATCTGAGTTGAATTAAACTCAAACGAACTGTTAGGAGCGATCTGTATAATTTAAGTCAATACGCGTTAAAATAAACAACGACATTTGTAAAGATTGTAAGACATTGTAAATGTGACTTAACTAAGAGGGCGCACAAATCTCCTGACGATAAAAGCTGTACAATTACCGTTGACTGTAACTAAGCCGGTATTGTCACCCCGGGCTGTAAACTCGAGCTGTGAAAACTCGTTAACGAGCCCTATAACAAAACATAAGGTTCTCACAGACTTTACGGTAGCGACGGCTTTGAGTTCTTACGTCAACTGAAGAAAATGCTTAAACAAAGTGAAGGCAGGTGATAAATCTTCTTACTTTGTGAATAAAGGAAGTGCTTGACTTGAAAGTTGTCTTACATTTTAGTATAAAAAGACACAGTTAATCCGTGATTTAAAACATCTATTATATAACATTTGTAACCACTTACAATAGCCTTTGTAATATACTCATTCTACTGAGCTGTATAATAAGCTAAGTGATGATGACGTTATATTTCTATCCAATGTCCGCTTGTGAAATTCTTAATAACAATAAGCTACAGTCGATATTTTGGCCCATTATAGATTTAGTAATTGCTGAGATCATAAATATATTTATATACCTAAATTCTAGTCATAATCAAAGTTTAAAACGAGAACTTCAACTTCATAAGAATATATTACTTGATTGAGTTCCAATTGGATTATTACAAAAATGTTTTAAAATTTCAAGTTAATATAAATCATATATTATTTATACACTTTATATTTAAATTTTTGTAAAATACTTTACCAATAAACAATTAGCTTGCATAAGTAATCCTAACTAAAAGATGGCAAAATGTAATAAGAAATCAATTGACTAAATTATCGAAACATTATTGTGTTCTAAATCTTATTTTGAGTGTAAAGTGACTACTAACAAACATGTCAGGCCCCATACATCATACAAAGGCAACACATTTCCGAACGAACGGTAGGAGATGTGATCCTTCTCTGATTGAGAAATTGAATCTATCTCCGGTACATTTGTCAATTTCAGCAGACAACCGAACGATATTGATGAATCTTCCATTCCTTCTGGCTATTTTAATACTTCGCCATGCTCATAGGCCGCACTTCATTTAATTTATTTAATTAAATACAAATATAAAGTTTGGACTAAGAAAAGTGGGTTTACACTGAGGTTTAAGGCAATTAAATACATAGAATGATAGATAGAATGACGCATAGCAAGTAGGTCACATTCTATCATTCCCTGACGCGGATTACGGCTATAAACGGATGTATGGTTACTTGTTGATTGTTCACTATCTGTGTTTACCAACTAACTTTCATTCTTAAATTAAAGATCACTAGTGTGTTGTATGGTGTATTGTAAGTAATAGCAAATTTATCCAAACCAAACCAGATAAAACCCAGCCTCCTCCCAGATAAATGTTTTGAGGTTTTTCATAGGAAAGTGGATGTTCAGTGTAAAATGTTCGGTGGTTTTCCATATAACCCAGATGTAATATTTAGATGGAGATTCAATATAATAACCTAATTGCAATAATTATTTTCTATTTCGACAAGATAGCACCAATTGTTTTTTTTAGTAACAATACTCCATACATTTATACACCTTTTGAGTTGTTATTAAATTTACGATAATAATAAAAAACACTATAATTTGTAATAATTAAATTTTTATACTGCAGTAATATTCCTGAAAATTAAAAAATATAAATACACACAAATAGAATTTTTACAATCTTAACGTTTGGTTAGAATATAGAATTCTGCTTCAAGTAACATACTTCATGAGATACTAGTTTCAGATATATATTAAATTTTAGCATGAAGTTTCATTTCTATATAAAGAAAGCCAAGTTAGATGACAGTATATGTCTCTCGAGGAGATTTCACTGAACGTCAGTGAAATTTTTAAAATTGTTCCTATTGGTAACGGTGGTGGCAACGAGAAATTTATAGGATAAATAAATGCTCAAACAAACCGAGTACAATCATATGAGATTTTAACATATCATATAGTAACTTATGTAACCTAACTACCTCAACACACTCAATATTATCACTTGGTAACTTAGCGTGTAGACGTTTATTATTCACTGCTATGAAACCTAATCCAAGGAACAAAGATGTTAATGTATCATGTGGTTAATATACCTCAAGAATATTTTATTTTAACATTGTGCATAAGGCTATCAGTATAAAGTATTATTGCTAAATGTCCAATCAAAGGGTTTGCCTGTAATTGAAGCCCATTAATCGGTAATTTTGCAAACTTTTTCTTTTGTCTTTTGGGACAAACCTTAAACGTAAAAATATGCCAGGGAATTACTTTTCTGTTCGATTTCTTATCTTATTGTCTGCAGGATATCTCAAGATTTAAATGACCTAAAGACTTGAATTTTGCATTTACCATGAAGCCTACTTGGTGTGGTGTACTCTAAACGTGTATTAAATTAGAACTTCAATAAAAATATTACATATGTAAATAAACCCCATAAATTGTAAAAATATCGGAATATTTTACAAAATTCTTTATTAAATATTTTATTCTATTTTACTCCTAATGTTTGAGTGGTAAAAATACTTTAACTTCCGTTTTTAAGTTGTGGATAGATTATTGGCAGAAAAAAATGTTGTGGTTAAAACAATTTGTTACAATAGCCATAGGAACGCTTACAGTATATAATTGTTTTCTAATCTCCTATTTAAAAATAATGTATATGAATTGAAACAGCTCTATTTTATTAGCAGGAAAAGATATTTGCAATGAAAAAGCTATGTAAAACATGTTTACTAAATAAATAAAATCTATGTCACAGATCGATTAGATCTGAGTACACATTGAAATCAAACACCAGGAAGTCCATTTCCTGCGACAATCAGGGATCAGCGTGACGACGAAACATGGGATGGAAATGTGACACAATGTCTACAAGAAGCGTGGCTCGTCACTAACATACGTAGTGATGTCAAAGAAGGATCAGTGCCTCCTTGTTCTGATTGTGTTCTCACATTAAATTTCTTCTTTACCAAACTCTATCATTGAAACAGCAGATAAGCCTTAATTGATATTGTAGATAAAAACATGGCGATGTTATTTCCTGGTTAAAAATTAAATGTTTCACAGATTCTATCAGACCTAGATTATTGTTATTGTCGCCTATCTACATCCATTAAATTATTTTGAAATGAAGAGAGAAATAGGTTTCTTATTTAAACGTGATATTTAAATTTATCAATAGCATTTAAATGCATTCCACGTAAGTAGTAACACTATATTATAGCTTTTATTTTTATAATTTTATTTCTAAATTGCACAAACATAAAGAGCTTTTCTTCTTGTACAACATTTTTGTTATAATAGCGCACTTGATCTTTTTATAACGATTGCAAAAAATAATACAACTTGTGGTGGTGCTTGGTGAAAACAGTTGTGTAAGTTTGACGCTGACACGAACTTCACTCCTGGAATCTAAATTCGTCTGAAGGGAACCCTAAAATTTCGGTGAAAAAGAAGCTCAAAACAAACTCTTTGCACCGTTTTGCAATCAGAGGCACCTAGGCTACATAATATAGTGCAATATACGTGAGAGGTGTTCTTATTGTATCATAAGGTACACAATCGAGTGCACTACGACGTTTTAGAATGGTACAGACATTCTTCTAGTCAACATATGAATTTTATTTCAAAGAACACGTTGATCACAAGATATAATTAGGTTGGTATCCAATTAATTTTTTTTCAAGACAAAGAAAATATGAATAAACTTGTTGGAGAATAATTTTAATATTATCAAAACTCACCAGTCGTCGTAAACTCTACCACCACTGAGCCGTTAACGTTATAATTGTATTGGGCTGAAGAATCCTAACAAATTCTGCTCATCCTAGACAACATATTTTGTAATCATGGTACATTACCTCTTTTGGCCATTACTTTGTATATTATCTCCTTTTCTTCAAAATAGGTGAAATTGATGAATTAATATAATATCTAAGATTTCGGATTTTTATCGGGTTCATTACAATACATTTTAATTTTGTCTCTAAGCTATTGGAGATAGTATTTACGTTGTTGATTTAGTGAAAAATTTGGTATATTTAATCTAATTACAACCTTAATATTAAAAAAAGTTATACATGTTTTTTTTGTTTGGTATGAATGAAAGACTGACGGGTCTTACCTAGAATGTGGTTATAATTGAAAATCATGCTTACAGTTCAAATTTAACTACCTAAATAGTTTAGACCAGTCTCTTATTTGTAATGAAAGTTTAATTATATATGATATCGTACTTTATATATATATATATATATATATATAATATATATATATATATATATATATATATATAAAGTTTTGAAACTTTATATGAAGAAAAACCAATTAAATATTAATAATGATTCAAAAACATCAAAATTAAGACACTTTTAACAAGCATTTCAAATTGCCACAAAATCTAAATTTCCTTATTGATTGAATCTTCGATATTAAATTTAAGTCATCACATCCAATCAAAGACTGGATGAATTGTTTCAGCTGTGGTGTACAACCACAGTTTGAACATATGTTTTTTATTTCAAAAATATTTTGTTTATTCATTTATTTATCCGTTTATGGTTATGTTATGTATTTCATTATTTTGATCATTGTACCTAAAGAAGAGTAATGCGAAATATGTAGTACATCAATACTAATACGTTGGCCTATTTCTGTATATATATAGTTTTTCTGTGTAAATTACGTTTATACTTGAGTAAACTTTTGAGAGGGCATTAGTTTATTCCAAAGAACGGTAATAGTACAGTTTGAAACCTATCAAATGGAATGAAGATATACCAGCCTATCGTTAAAGTTTTGCTTTCTTTTTTATTTCTCATTTTTGCATTAATGATAGTGTTTAGGTGGATTGTAAAGTCACTCTCAAAGCAGTCCTTGATGATAATCAATGTAAAAAAGTCATTTCCCTAGTAATATTTTGTCTTGCAAATTATCTGTCGTAACTTATGTATTATGTGGGATTCAGAAAACATTTCATCTATTAAAAATAGATTAGGGTTCAAATACATTTCTTAAATCGTAGCTCTTATTGATAATAAAAGCTTCCATTTCTCTAATATGCTTATAGATAGTATTAATTTGTTTGTGTACGAAAGCTAATTGTACAGATAATAGAAATGAATACACCAAATGTAGTGTTTCAAAATAGTGATTACTTTAATGGAAATCCATGCAAGAAATTCAATATTATATATAATTTTGCATGTGTCAAATAGTTAATCGTAAAAGATCAAAAATAAAATTTTAATAGAATACTGTCATTCTTGAAACACGCGTTTAGATTAGTCTTAATACTTAACATTCTCATTATTTGGCCACCATTCGTGGGTGTAAATTACTTAATAATGTTAAAATCAATAAGTAAAGAATATTTGACTCTTCAATGGAACATTTTGGGTATATAGCATCCGTTATCAGAATACAACTGCATCTCTGCAAAAAACTGATCAGATTCAAATATAGCTGCAGCCATTGCGTTACAATAACATTATGATGTGTTTGTGATTATCACAAGTTTGTGACAGGTTAACATTATTTTACCAGTAATCTCTAAATTCCAGTAACCGTTCTAATTTCGTCTTCCTGTGGTCTTATACAATCTATTGTGGAAACATTTCATTTCAACCAAAAAGTAACCGAACATAATCATACATAATCCTACCTACGAGTTTCAAACCTTAACTCTAGGATTCCCCCAAAGTACAAAACCATTCGAACGCGAAAGCTTTTCCTAGGCACTTTGTTGTCATGTGAGTTCGAATCTCAGCTGTGGTCTAAATGTATCAAACTTGCATTTTATGAGAAGAATATGCTATGAACAAAACGATCAACTTTTAGCCAATCTCTACATTTTATGAAATATAATATATTTTTAACTGAGCAATTTTCGTGGTTAAACCGCAACAAATGTTTTTTGGGAACTAATTGTATTCAACTACAAAAATGAAGCACATGGATATGTGAATATTTCATAATCAGAAAACTTGAATTTGTGAATTATGTTCAAATGTGCTACCGCGTTTTGTTAATATCTACCATATGTCAGTGCGTATAAATAATGTATGATGAATGCGCTAATTAACTAATGTGCGTTAAGCTTAAATATACAGAGGCAGAGGCAGAGTGGTGCCACGTAGTGAAAGGATGGTGAACGTGGTATCACAATCAGATAGCCGGTGGCCGGAGAGTATATTACTCGTAATGTAGGCTTTGTAATAGCTACAGATAAACCCTTGTTGTACCTTAATCTACTTGTATATGATTGGGTATATTGGCCTTTGTGTAAAATATGAATACTCTTAAATAATGCTGTTTAAATTATTACGTAAATTTTGATGTATTTGCTGGTAAGAATTTTCGTTTATAATCCAAATATTTTGAAAAATCCTATTTTGTGTTTTTCTCTATGCACCGTTAGCGCTGGAAATGAATATAAACTATAAAACAATGTGAATAGATTTAAATTTATTTTGTAAAAGTACGGTGAAATTTTGAAATGAAATATGCCTTTATTCAAGAGACACAGTTAGGGCTATTTAGCCCTCTCTACCACTCAACCTCAAGCCCTCAATTTTGACAGATTTTTTAAAGATTTTTACCACATGCTGTACTTAAATCACTGAAAAAGAAAAATGATGGCTTATAAAGTGTCAAAACAATAAAAAATGCGCGGTCAAATAATCAACAAGCAAAATATTTGTGAAAATCATTTAATTTAAACAATTTTACTAAAAATGTTAGTCTTCTTTTGAGAAAGGCACACATTTTATATATTGATAATAGTTTTTTATTTTATGCTAAAATAGCATATGAATTCACCCCCTTAATTTAAGCTAATTTCTTTAGTGAATGCAGTACAGTGTTGAGTGCACTGTTAATGAATAATACTACAGGTAATACGAAAAATGTTTTTGACGTACGTGAGAAACTCTATAGTCATTTTATAGATATATGCAAATCATAGTTTAGATTATTATATCCCTGCTATACAGATACTACAGTACTAGAATGTGAGATAAAAATGTAATAAATAATTATTTTAAAACATTAACATGGCTTCGTCAAAGTAAGGATTATAAGGACGTTTGAACTCGGAAAAAAAGAATCCTTAGAGTCAAACAGACTGATGAAATTTGCTCAACAGATCAAGTAAAGAGGCAGCTTTACCAACTTTGTTTTTTTTTTTAAGGCAATATTTGCAAAAGTTTTTGTTGGATTACTAATTTTACAATGTTTGTAAACATTAGGTTTTGTAAGCTAAAACTACATAGAAATAAACATTATTCCAGCTTAAACTGTTTGCCTAATAACTTAATTTAAGAAAATATTTATCTCGTTGTGCAATTATCTGTGTGTAATAGATCCTTACCACTTACAAAGTTTGAGTTTAGTAAGAGATGACAGTAAATTTATCTCAAATTTAGAAAGAGCTGATGTGATAGCGATTTGTTGTAAATTCGGATTATACATTGTAACAAATACACACGGAGCTCTGTTTTAAATAACTGTAAAACAGAAAGAGAGTTTTAAATCAAAGGCAATTTGTTCTTGTGATGTATAGAACCATATTTTCCTTATCGGGAATAAAAACTCAACTCCTCTGTTTTTAACTTTGAGAGGTGCTACAAAATTCATATGTTTTATGTTCGAAGTTTTATTAATGCAATAAAAATACTCAGAAACGCTTATAACTTAAAGTTTAAAAACAGTTTATTTATTCAAGTATAACATTTTAGAATAATTATTACTTTTGAAATTACTTCGTATAACGCTGAAGGAAAATCTATAATTGATGTTTATTTAATACTTTTTTGAATTAATTATAAGTTTTGAAGCTGCATAATTTAGAAATCTAACATGATATAAACGTTATAAGAAAATCTAATATATATACAACCGCATGTGTAACTTGACTGACTGACTCACTCACTCACGTATACTAATTCTAACCTACTTCCGGATGAGTTAGAGACTTGAAATTTGGTACACAGATAGCTTTCCACGTGTAACCACCAGGAAAATCCCGAAAAGTGAGAATTTTTCATTTTCAACCCCTCAAAAAAATTCCCAAAAAATCGCGCATTCTTCACCTTTGCAGGCATTTTTTTGTAAGCCCGATAGCGGGCGAAACCGTTGGGGAGCTAGCTCGGATCTGACGGAAAAATTCATGGTCAGGAATGAAGTGAACTACAAAAAAGGTCTAATGACTTTTTGCTCTATCTTCAATGGTTAAGCGACAAAACGCTCGAACATTTGAAATTCCAGAGATTTTTTCGATAAAAATAATGTTTTCAAGCCCGATAGCGGCCGAACCGTTGGTCGTAGCTCAAATCTGATTGACCCATCAAATTAGCAAATTGCGCGATCTACAGAAAAGGTCCAGTAATCTTTTGCCCTATCTCGATTGGTATGGCCGAAGAAAAAAAACGTGATTATGTATACAATTTTGTTGTAACTTTTACGCGAAACTTTTGTTTTTTGGGGTCGATAGCGGCGGAAACCATTGGTCGGAGGTCAAAAATAAGACTAACGTATTTATTTAGGAAATAAGATGACCTACAAAAAAGGTCCGGTGACTTTTTACTATATTTCCCTTAGTTTGACCGCAAAACGCGATTAAGTGAAAATATTGGACATTTTCGCCTAAAAATTTACATTCCGGGCTTGATAGCGGCTAAACGGTTGGTCGTAACTCAAAACAAATTTTTAAAACGGGATTTAGGAAATCACGTGATCTACAGAAAAGGTTCAGTGACTTCGGGAGTTGGCTGAGCGTTAGCTAAGCGTCAATAGTAGATAGGGACAGAGGAATATTTATTATGTTCACAGACACAATACCCTCTAAAAAGGCCCAAGTGTGTCATTAACCCCCGGTAATATTAACCCCCCCCCGGGGATTTCCTGGTATGACCTGATAACCTCCTGTACATTCAACCCCCTGATGTGTTAATGACTTAACCCCCTGGTAACATTTAAACCCCCCCAGGGAATTTCCTGCCATGACCTCATGTCCGAATTTTACCAGTCACCAAATCTCTTAACCCCCCCCCCCCCTGGGAAGATCCTGGTATGACCAGATAACCCCCTGGAGACTTATCCCCCGGTAACGTTAACCCCCCCTGGGAATTTGTTCATATGACCAGACAATATCCTGACGAAATTAAACCCCTCTTGTCTTAACCTCCTTAACATTAAATCACCCACCCAGGGAATTTCTCGCCTTGACTAGATAGTCTCCTGGTGATATTAAACCCCCTGTTCGACTTAAAATACTGCCTTGAGGTCGGTTTTTATTATGTTTATACTAAACAATTCAAGATAGCTGACCCGTGCAGACTTTTCTCCCGAGCTCATTTCTGGCTAAACCATAGGTCGTAGATCAGATCTGAGGGCACAATCGAAAGACAAAATTAAAATTTCCGACAAGAAAAGGTCCAGTCACTTTTTTGTCATATCTCTAACGGTTATCTAATATATATACAACCGCATGTGTAACTGACTGACTGACTCACTCACTCACGTATACTAATTCTAACCTACTTCCAGATGAGTTAGAGACTTGAAATTTGGTACACAGATAGCTTTCCAACGTGTAACCACCAGGAAAATCCCGAAAAGTGAGAATTTTTCATTTTCAACCCCTCAAAAAAATTCCCAAAAAATCGCGCATTCTTCACCCCTGCAGGCATTTTTTGTAAAGCCCGATAGCGGGCGAACCGTTGGAGCTAGCTCGGATCTGACGGAAAATTCATAGTCAGGAATGAAGTGAACTACCAAAAAAGGTCTAAGACTTTTTGCTCTATCTTCAATGGTTAAGCGACAAAACGCTCGAACATTTGAAATTCCAGAGATTTTTTCGAATAAAAATAATGTTTCAAGCCCGATAGCGGCCGAACCGTTGGTCGTAGCTCAAATCTGATTGACCCATCAAATTAGCAAATTGCGCGATCTACAGAAAAGGTCCAGTAATCTTTTGCCCTATCTCGATTGGTTTGGCCGAAAAACGTGATTTATGTACAATTTTGTTGTAACTTTTACGCGAAACTTTTGTTTTTGGGGTCGATAGCGGCGAAACCATTGGTCGGAGGTCAAAATAAGACTAACGTTTTATTTAGGAAATAAGATGACCTACAAAAAAAGGTCCAGTGACTTTTTACTTATATTTTCCCCTTAGTTTGACCGCAAAACGCGATTAAGTGAAAATATTGGACATTTTCGCCTAAAAATTTACATTCCGGGCTTGATAGCGGCTAAACGGTTGGTCGTAACTCAAAACAAATTTTAAACGGGATTTAGGAAATCACGTGATCTACAGAAAAGGTTCAGTGACTTCGGGAGTTGGCTGGCTGAGCGTTAGCTAAGCGTCAATAGTAGATAGGGAACAGAGGAATATTATTATGTTCACAGACACAATACCCTCTAAAAAAGGCCCAAGTGTGTCATTAACCCCCGGTAATATTAACCCCCCCCCCCGGGGATTTCCTGGTATGACCTGATAACCTCCTGTACATTCAACCCCCTGATGTGTTAACCCCCCTGGTAACATTAAACCCCCCCAGGGAATTTCCTGCCATGACCTCATGTCCGAATTTTACCCAGTCACCAAATCTTCTTAACCCCCCCCCTGGGAAGATCCTGGGTATGACCAGATAACCCCCTGGGAGAACTTATCCCCCGGTAACGTTAACCCCCCCTGGGAATTTGTTCATATGACCAGACAATATCCTGACGAAATTAAACCCCCTCTTGTCTTAACCTCCTTAACATTAATCACCCACCCAGGGAATTTCTCGCCTTGACTAGATAGTCTCCTGGTGATATTAAACCCCCCCTGTTCGACTTAAAATACTGCCTTGAGGTCGGTTTTTATTATGTTTATACTAAACAATTCAAGATAGCTGACCCGTGCAGGACTTTTCTCCCGAGCTCATTTCTGGCTAAACCATAGGTCGTAGTAGATCAGATCTGAGGGCACAATCGAAAGACAAAATTAAATTTCCAACAAGAAAGGTCCAGTCACTTTTTGTCGTATCTCTAACGGTTTAACCGCAAAATGCCCTCAAAGTCAAAAGTTTTTACGAATCCGGAAAAAAAATCTATGAAAAAAGGTCAATTTTTTAAATCCCTTGTCATTTACTTAATGTCCGGACTTAACCAGTCACCGAATTCCGCTTATCCCCGAATTTTGCAAGCGTTTACTTTGGGGGGCCTGGGGGCGTAGCCCCCAGCGAGCCGAAGGCGAGTATACTATACAGCCGCATGTGAAACTGACTGACTGACTGATATATTGTATACAAATTCTAACCTACTTCTAGAAGTGCTAGAAACTTGAAATTTTGCACGCAGGTACCTTTTGCCGTATAACCAACAGGAAAAGTCTGAAAACCGGGAATTTTTCATTTTAAAACCCCTCAAAAAAATTCGCAAAAAACGCGCATTTTTTACCCTTGCAGGCATTTTTTGTAAGCCCGATAGCGGGCAAACCGTTGGAGCTAGCTCGGATCTGACGAAAAATCGTTAGTCAGGAATGAAGTGATCTACAAAAAAGGTTCAGTGACTTTTTGCTCTATCTTCCATGGTTTAAGCGGCAAAAACGCTCGAATATTTGACATTCCAGAGATTTTTTTCGATAAAAAATAATGTTTCGAGCCCGATAGCGGCCGAACCGTTGGTCGTAGCTCAAATCTGATTGACCCTTCAAATTAGCAAATTGCCCGATCTACAGAAAAGGTCCAGTGACCTTTTGCCCTATCTCCATTGGTTTGGCCGAAGAAAAACGTGATTATGTGCAATTTTTTTTAATATTTACGTGAAAAGTTTGTTTTTGAGGTTAATAGCGGCGAAACCATTGGTCGGGAGGTCAAAATAAATCAAAGGTTAGATTTAGGAAATAATGTGAGCTACAAAAAAGGTCTTGTGACATTTTACTCTATCTCCATTTGTTTGTCCGCAAAACGCTATTAAGTGAAAATATTTGGAAATTTTCGCCTACAAATTTACATTCCGGGCTTGATAACGGCTAAAACGGTTGGTCGTAGCTCAAAACAAATCTTCAACGGGAACTAGGAAATGACGTGATCTACGAAAAAGGTTCAGTAACATTTTGCCCTATCCTCAACGGTTTGGCCGCATAAACGCGTTTTAAAGTTTTAATTTTTTGAGTTTTTTACGTGAGATTTTGTTTTCTGGGCTCTATTTCAGACAAAATCTTAGTTTTTAGCCCATATTAAAAATTTTGATTTTAATACAAAATAATGCGATCTACACAAAAGGTCCAGTGACCTTTTACTCTATATTCCATGATTTAACCGTAAAAACGTGATTATATTGAAAAATTTCACTTAAAAACTTACTTTTCGTGCTCGATAGTGGCCGAACCGTTTGGCCCTAGCTTGATTGTAAAACTTTTTGTAAGTAGCTATAGATAGGATCTACAAAAAAAGGTTCTAGCAGCTTTCTGTCGTTTATCTTTCCGTAAGCCTGATAAATGCTCTATACAAGGAACCACCAGAGAGTGCAGTTGGCGGCGACCAATAGAAGGACTGGGCTGCGCGACGTGTTGCCACACAACTGCCGCTGCCGCCCCGGCACGGCTGGCGCATTGTGGCTGATAAACCGCTGCGCTGTCACAACTAACACTGATATTGAACATTTAAAACTTATCAGTATAATTGAAAAACAATATTTAAAAATGCGTTGACAGAATGTTATATTTATATTTAAATTACTTGTATAGTTTATTAATGTTATTACAAAACTAACTATCGATTTAAAACAGACAAATCGTCCCGTCAGTTAGTCAGAGTAAAGTACTTGCTTATTTCCATACGATACAACAATCTTTTCAGTGATTTTAAACGATTACTAAACACACACAAAATTTAATATACATGTTGCTTATATTGGACACTGCGTGACGTGTTTGCTTGATTAAAAATAATTAAAAAAAATATGACAATATAATCAATTTTAAAATTATCGAACAATTATATTTTTAAATTACGAAATAATAAAATTTTCCACTAAATAACTTTTAGGGCCTACTATTTTAAAATGAAATACGTTAAAAAAGCATGATTGACTTAATAATATTCCTACCTTTGCACTTGTATTTTATTTATTCGCTCTCAGGCGGCAATATCGTAGCCAAAACCTCGGAAAGTCTTCTTCATTTTCACTTTCTGCCTCACTGCTATTCGTGTCAGAATTGTCTGCTAAGTTTATACTTATTTTGCTCTACAACACTTGTGCGGATACATTCCTTTTCAAAATCAGCTTGCTGCAAGGCTTCTGCGTGCTGAACTCTTGATTGCCAGTCTTCTTTAGTCACTTTGTCCAGAGCATCATGAACAAGTTTCTCAACGGTCGGTTATTTTAAATGTCTTATTATTATTCTTGGAAACAGTATGACTCATCCGTCTGGTATTACCACCACTGCTAGCTGGTGCGGCTTTTGTTTACAGGTATTTCACCCGTTTCCTCCACATTTTCACTCGTCTGACATCATCTATTATGTACTGTGTTCAAATTTCATTGGATGTTATATAAAAACCGTTACTTAAGAATTTTATAAGAAAGTGCATTCATATTATAAACATACTTGTGCTGTATGATTTTTCAACTATGGCCAGTTTTAAATATTTGAATCACCCACGTGTGAAAACAATTTTACATAACACAGATTCAAGACTATTAATAGCCAGGTAGGAAAAATGCTTTCTAATGGTTATAAATTTATGAGAACCGAAGTGCGTAACAAAAACCGTTGCGGCAACAATTCCCACCGTTATGTACTGAATAAGTATACTTATGGAAAAGAACATATATTTCAGATGTATTTGATAACTTTCTTACCAAATTGAAAATCCATTTAACATAACCATGATTATACTATGCAAACATGTATTGCCTTATTATATATCAGTGATAATGGCATTATCTAAACTGTTAAATACGGGAAATTAACGTTTTTGCGGTATTGTTATGTTTTCTTTTTAATTTATATTTCGGCTAAAAGATTTTAATCCTACGATCTTCGTATATGAGTAATATAATACAATAATTTTATGTCAATCCATTTAACTCAACATGGAAATAAGCTACAGAGATGTACTTTTTTTTTAAATGACCGTAAAATTACATGTTGTAATACGTAGTTAATTAATTCAAGACAGCTCTAACATTTCTTTCGAGCGTAACGGTTAAGTATTTTAAGAACGCTGGACTCGCTCGGATTGTGGTTACAGCGGGGAACAAGTTTGGCAACGTCGCTCAGTTCTCGTTGGCCGCTCGAAGGTCACGGGCAAAATAGGCTCCTCCCTCAACTGCACTCTCTTGTGGTTTTTTGTTATAAATGGCTAATTCTTTGTCGTCACTTTTAAGTGTTTTAAATTTTGCAACTATAATTAGTGCGGTTCATACTGGTTCCATATTGAAAGTCAAAACTTTGATGAAAGGTGTCCTGGGGTGTGTCATTAACCCCCGGTAAACATTAATCCCCCCCGGGATTTCTAGGTAATGACCAGATAATCTCCTGAGTAAATTAAACCCCCTGATGTGTTAACCCCCACGGTACCATTAACCCTCCCAGGGAATATACTGGCTTGACCTCATGTCTGAATTTTACTAATCACCAAATCTCTTAACCCCCCTTGGGAAGTTCCTGGTATGACCAGATAGTCCCCCGATGTCTTAACCCACGGTAACGTTAAAAACCCCCCGCCCCCTTGGGAAGTTCCTGGTATGACCAGATATCTCCCTGATGTCTTAACCCCTGTAACATTAAACCCCCCAGGGAATTTCCTGGCTTGACCTCATGTCCGAATTTTAACAATCACCAAATATCTTTAACCCCCCCCTTTGGGAAGTTTCTGGTATGACCAGATTATCCCTCTGATGTCTTAACCCCTGGTAACATTAACCCCCCCCCAGGGAATTTCCTGGCTTGACCTCATGTCCGAAATTTTAACAATCACCAAGTCTCTCTTATCCCCAAATTTGCAAGCGTAAATTTAACCGCTCATCTCCGAATTTGGCCAACAACCAAAAGGGGGCCTGGGGGCGTAGCCCCCAGCGAGCCGAAGGCGAGTCGGTTATATAAATTCAGTTACGTTTGATTTATATAGACTTATTATTCGTATAAATGTAAAAGTTGACCATTCCAGATCATTAAAATTAATAATGTATACTTTGAAGTAATCATAATTATAAGCCATACAGTTATACTCCTAGACTTTCTATACAGATTCTTGTATAGTCATAAATATACTTAAAATATGCTGTATTTTCTTTGGTAAACATTTATAAAACTAAGTAATTATTTTACATTAAAAAAGCTTTCTTTATTTAAAGCACAATTAAAAAGATTATTTGTTAGGGATCGGTCTCAATAAGAGAAAAGTACGTAAGCCATAACCACATATAAATTATCTTACCACATGTTCTGTTTCTTATTTAGAAACGTGAGAACGTGAGAGGTTTAAACCCTCTAATCATGTCAGAGTTCTAGTGTTAGTGTAAACTGTCAGAGGTAACCGCGGTATATACTATAATACTAACATACTGGATATCTCAGGAGTCTAGTATCAAGGGAAATATCAAACGTAACTATGTTATATACTAGAGTACTAAAAGACAGAAGTATCTCAGAGGGTATAATATCAGGGAAACTATCAGACCTAACTATGGTATATAATATAATAATAACATACTGATAATCTCTGGTTTCGGTAACTGGGGAAACTATCAGATGTAAATGTGGCATATACTATAACACTGACAGACTGATTACCTGAGGGATCTAGTATCAATTGAAACTACCAGAACAACTTTACATGGCATTCTTATACTCTCTGGATAACAAGCAGGCTCGTTCCTCATTCATAAAACCTGCAGGGCTACGTCCCGCTGGTCTCTAAATTTGTGGAGAATCCTATTAGAAATCCATAACAGGAAACAAATTTTATTATTTTAAATGACCCTTTAAATTTAAACATTGCCTTATAACAGCTCAACCATATGTGGAATTAATTTAAATATTATTATAAATTTGTTCTAATTCATAGTATTGAAAGGAAAGAGTAAGCTTGATAGTAACAACACTTCTTGTTTTAACTGCATATGGAATTGCTGTTGAGGACCGGCTTTATCCAGAAAAGAAAATAAGGACAACAAGTTTCAGGAAAAATGTACTTTTTAACAAATATTAAGTACGTAATGCTTGATCAGTACTGTAATGCAGATTTCAAATATAAAGTTACTATCGAACTTGTACTATACATTTAAAGACTCTTTTATAACCCACCTTAGTTGCCTTTTGACAGAAGTAGGATTCTCTGAAATGTGGATGTGTATATATTTTATTGATCACGACAACAAGGCAAAAACAAATATGGAAAAAACATTAATGCCTGAGTAAATTAAAATTACCAAAACTATAAAATTTTTCCTTGGTTTGGTAAATATTTAAACTAAAAATTGGCGTCGGAAATATAATTTACTTGAACCAGAAGTGGTCACACACCTGCAAACCGTAAAATAACATCAATTATAAATTCGCTCAGCATCTGACACTGTTAACCATTAACACTGACATAAAATGTGCCTTACTCCATTTCCAAACGACATATAATTTACTAAATCGTAAGTGCTTTACCTGAAAAACCTATGGACTTTAATATTAATCCACTCTGGCCTAATTATATAGTAACTGAATTCGCAAGAGACAGTTCAGAGAGAGTTATTAAACGGGTACTTACAAAAATTGCTCACTTTCGTACTTCAGAGTCCTCCAAAAAAGATTTTAAAATTAAATATAAAGTGTATTAAAAGATTGAAATGTCTTTCACTGACTATCAGTTATCTCCGGAGCGTTTAGAATGTCATTATAAAGAATATGGACATGGTGTCCCCGATTTTAAAGACGAAATTCCATGTCAATCCACGGGTTGCTGCTAGTATAAAAATACATTTATTTGATACAGTGAGGTTTTCTCATTATCCCTCTGAATAAAATAAGTAAGCTTAAAACACGTTAATCATCTATTAGGACGTAGCGTAAAATAATTAAAAGCGGTTCGTTGTAAGTAAAGGGGGCCAAAATTGATCACCTTATCAGCCTTTCAGTACCATTGTCAAGTCCAAAAGCATTTTATGGTTAGTAATGGTTACTCACAGTGGATTACATAGTTGGGTAAATAAAGGTTACAGTTAGGTAGCTAAGCTCTCTGACCGAGTTACTACAAAGGCTACATTCTAATTGGGCAATGTAGCTAGTTAGTCGTAGTCTTTTGCCGTAGCAAAGGCCAATATCACCTCACACACGAAACAAACAGTTTGTGGAGAGTCAAGAATTGCAATTAAGGGTTGAGCAATTACAAATAGTTGACGTTGTTTTGTTACTCTTTACGCGCCCTACCTTACTCAGCTCAATAAAATAGTGAATACATGATCCTTATAGACAATGGTTTATAAAACAAAAAGAAATATAATAATACATTATTTAAACACAATTTTTCATGAATTTGTCATATTAATATCTATGAAGTATAAAAACAGATTTTAAAGCGTTATTGTACAGTGAATGTAATACTCATATGGAATGAATGATTTAAATTGACATGTTTTTATTGGTTGTTGATTCGTTATTTAATACGTTTATACGAAGTAAAACGTGTTTAAAAAAGGTGAAAGGTGTGTAACGAAATTGTTTTCTATAAGGAAATAAAATATTCATACAGTCTATTTATTAGAACTCTTGATTTTTTATTTAATAAAACGATCTACGTTGATGAATACGTGATACATTCTGTACTTCTTTGTGTTTCGGATGTACTGTAGTAATTTATATATGAAACTTTACAATGTTTACAAATATAAATAGGTTATTGCATGATTCGAGCTTTACCTGATCTTAAAAAACGTACAATGAAATACTATCATGTTCCAGTTTACAGCGTTTACAGTTATATTTCCATGACAAAATGATGCCGTGAACAATTGAGACCACAAATTTGGATCTCATGTGCAACTAGGATTTATTTTCTGGTGGTTCAGAGGTTAAATGTACATAACATAAAATTAATCTAGTCTGCATTGACATGTCCTTACCCTTCAAGCGTAACAAAGTCAATACATCAATTCTATTTGTTTGCCCATCACGCAAGAATGCGTCCATTGCATTCATTCATGTCAGTTTCACGAATGATGTCTGTCTATTGCTTAGTTATTACTATGGCTAGGTTTAATTTTTAATGTTATTCGTTTTGCCTTAATAATAACTTGATCTATATTTAAATGTATGGTTGTCTTCCTTCTCCTCTATATCCTGATCAGTCCCCTTCCTGAGTTATAAAGCCTATCAAAGTAAATAGTAGTTGTTGTAAATTGTATAGTAGTTTTCATCAGTTGGAGCATAATTTGTTGTTTTCTTTGCGGAATCGTGTTTTACAAAGGTGGATTAATCGAAAAAAGACACCTTTTTCTAAGCGTGAAAATTATTTATGTTTAGGAACATATATAATACACTAAACTGAAATATATACTAAATATTGTATATATATATATATATATATAATATTCATCAAATAAAGTCATTACTACACGAAGAAATTGAAAATTTATTGCGCAATGTAAATATTTAACTGATTTATAACGCTCAAGGTACTCATACTTTTACTCTATTTATGTAAGTATGGAGGACTGGTGTAACAAGTTTAGGAAAGTGTTTAGAGATAGTGATTCTCTTACCGACTATCAGTGATATCAGGATTGTTTTAGGGAACTCAGGACTCGTGGAAAAGATATAGGAAATTGTTTAGAGAAAAACAAAAAACACGCTCTTTCAATGAATATCAACACAGTTGTCAGGGTGGCTTAAAAGCATCTAGTCACTTATATAGGACACTAATGACTAGTGGAAATGATGTTGGAAATTCTTATAGATATGGTGCTTTCTAATGACTATCACTTACCGCAGAATTGAATGGGGACATCTTGATATAAGGAAAGTATGAATGTTGCCTTAAACTTTATAAAGTTTAATAGTTCATAATAACGATTGAAAGTTCTGTATATGTAACTTGAATTTGTAATATCCAAATATCCGAAATGTAATATAAAATCATATTAACAAATTTAAATAGTTGTGGCATAATACATGCTTATAAATCGAAGTCAAATAACAAAATATATTTTATATATGTATAAACAGCAATCTAAGGATATGCCATATTCTCACTAACCACAGATTATATGGTGTGTATCCACATTGTTTAACATGATTACTGTAAGTGGTCTCGGTAAATATGGTTGCCACGTACAAACACCGCGGTTCCGCCACATTGTGTGGTTCTGTATTGTGCTTTCTCGCCTGGGAATAAATAGTCTCATTAACTTTGTAAAACCGAATTTATACGTTGATAAAATCCAAGAAAATTAAGAAGGTTGTATCCTACAGATAACTCATTACAATTAATTAAAAATTATAACACAGAAAATAAAACCGTAACTACATTTTTATTGTTTAGTAAGAAATCTTTCATTTTTGTATATACTTTTAAAGTTATAGAATTACATGAGAGGTCGTCTTTAAATATTTATAAAATGTAACAATGAAATGACTGTAATCAAGTTATTTCCTCCTTAAGTTGTGTTTAATGAAGGTGTGTAAAATTATGAGAGTAACTTTAGCAATTCTGAGCCAAAGTTCCTTTCCTTTTATATAAAAACATCTGATAAAACCTAGTATACATTCTTATGTTTGTAGCACAAAACTATTTTAACTATAGTATATAATGTTATAATTCTTTACAAAAAGTACAAAATGCCTGAATCAGGTGCATACATAACACGGTTCAAAGTTCCGAACTGTTAATTTATTTATATATATACTCTTCCTAGTTGTTTAAAGTTTTAACTAAAACAGAAAACCCAGTGCTCATTTTTAATCTTCGAGTTCTCAGAACCCTTCATCTGAAACGTACTGAATTAATAAAACATAGAAACAGAACCTAAACCAAGAATTAGAAACATTGCCAAAATAAAAATAAAAAAATAAATACTATAGAGAACAAGATTCCAATCAGCTGTATGTAGAATGTTTGTAAATGTTTACACAGAACTAACATTTCATGTAAGAAGGAAAAGAGTATCATCTTAGGTTCAACCCATCTGATTGCTTTCATTTAAAAATTAATTGATGTGCGATTTCAACATTTCTTAAATTTACCAGATTAGAATTTTGATTAGGATTTGGTGGGTCTAAATGGTAAATTACTTTTAGGCCAATGCAATTTTTTAATTTATTTTTGTTGTGTTAAATCGCATGGGCAGATTTGTATGTAGAATGTTTGTAAATGTTTACACAGAACTAACATTTCATGTAAGAAGGAAAAGAGTATCATCTTAGATTCAACCCATCTGGTTGCTTTCATTTAAAAATTAATTGATGTGCGATTTCAACATTTCTTAAATTTACCAGATTAGAATTTTGATTAGGATTTGGTGGGTCTAAATGGTAAATTACTTTTAGGTCAATGCAATTTTTTAATTTATTTTTGTTGTGTTAAATCGCATGGGCAGATAATGAACTCTCATAATTTTGATGAACAATATGAAAGCGATGTTTTTGTATATATATCCGAATTTCCTGCTGCATGACTACCTATAAGATCAACGTAAAAATGTTCACTAACGCTCAGCCATAAGCAATTAAAAGACCATCATCGATGTATATACTCAATGTATCTTCGTATTACATTTCAAGATATTGTGTAGGTAGACAGACAGACAGGCAATTATGTACATGTTGTATATTATATGATAAACCTCTGGAGCATATCCTGGCTACTGTACCAATGTGATAACAAGTGTACATGTCTTAGTGCTGTACCTGTACTTGGGAGATATTGATCAATAAGTATTGACGAGATGAGAAGTTTTACGCAAGGATGGCACAAGTGTGAGGGACGTTAGGATGACATTAAACCAATGACAAGCACTCACGTTGGTATCTCCAGACAAACACAGCAACTTGGCTCTATGCCAAGTTACTCCTCGGGGTATCTCTTCACTCAGCTATATTAGCCGGTGTATGGTGTCATATCTTTTGTGTTGGGATTATATATTTTAATTTAACTCATATTTGTTTTTCAAATTTAAACATATTGTTCTCATTTTTTCTTCATTAATATTTCACACATATTTCTTGTATTACATCAACACATGTTCAAACTGTTATTTTCTATTTACAATTTTGGAGAATTTCTTAATTTTAGTTATTTGTAATTGTTCGTAATGCTTTAAATTTTTTAAAATTTTCAAAATATTTATTGTGTACTTTACCATGAAAAACTATTGGTTTTGTTTCATCTTTTTTCTTGAAACCATAACGTTGACTTATCATTATTATTCTTAGATTATGTGTTGTAGAGCCAATAAAGTTTTCAGGAACTTTTACATTGGATTTGATAAACTACATTTTTTGTATTACATGTGAAGTTGCCAATAGTTTTGCAAACTTTTTGTTAAATTGCTTTTGAATTGTGATGACTCTTATTTTCGTTACATACCATGCATTTTGATTTTTTACATAGATGTACTCCGTTGAATTTAGTTTCTACATCAGAATGAGCCTCAGTGAAGCCTGTTACATTACATGTGGCATGACGTACTCTTGACTTTTAATATATTATATTCAGTAATATACACAATTTTCATTACGTTCCGTTCTAAACTAAAGAACGCTTCTTTTTCCTATTATTATCTATCCAAATATCGCATGAAGTAAAGCAGATCAGTCAAGTCTTTATAATGTGAAATTTATAATGATCAATGAAGGCCTTGTGAGTCAAATGTATTTGTTTACCTCTTTAATAGCTGATATTAAAAAAAACTGCACCGAGGATGGAACACCTGTTTTGAAAGTTCGGATGTTTCTGAAAAAATGCCTTACCAATTCTGAGCGTATAGTTAGTCACAAATTATTCATAATCACTTCAATAGTATCATAAATTGTACAAATATTGTTTATAAGTTCAGTATTTCCGGATACTTAACTAGGAAGTAAAGTAGTCTATAAACGAATGATTTATACTTTGCTTATTTTATAACGAGATCTCTGTAATTAACGAAATATATATATATAATTATATATATATATATATATATATATATATATATATATATATATATATATATATATATATATATATATATATTCCTTTTACACGAGGAGAACTTTAAATGTAAATAAGTGAGTATTAATTTTTATACCTTGTGTTTATAAGGTTCAATTAACATGTTCATTAATTATGTATACACCAGACGAGTGAAGTACGAGTTCATCGCCCTGCAAACAAGCTCTTGGGACAAAGCTAAGGGCCACAATTGTTTAAAGGCAAGAAAAGGCTTCCCTCTAGAGGCAAACACAATTTTATTCTTACCAAGCGTTTAATAAGTGTGGTATATAAATCTATGCTGGTTTATAAATAAATATATTATAGTAGGAATATTTAAAATGTTTTCGTATCTTTGGAAAAGTTAAAGGTCAGATTAAAAATTTATTTTTAAACATAGTTCTGTATAAGCCTAACTAAAAATCCCATTGCGAGAGAAAGAGCTCCATGTTTCGCTTAATGCGTTTTAAATTGGATACCAACGGATATTTTTTATTTAACTGTGATAATGTAATCGCTCTATAGAATACAAAATATGTCATTACCACCAATGTTATTATTAACAAATAAAAATAATTATTTACACTTTCATACTAATTAAAAATGTATTTGATTTATACAAAATATAAATATATTAAAGCAAGTTAAAAATATACTTAGTCTACTCTGATTCTATAAAGCTAAACACATAAGCTCAATTTTAAATATGTGTGTTATTTAAAACTATAGATACAGACACTCTAAAATACACAGGCTTTGTAAAATTGAAGATGAACTGAAAACTGTAAAACTCTTCAGCTCCATACTGGGAGGAAACTTAAACTAAGTTAAACACTTCAAACTATTATGAGCTAAACTCATCGAGAGAAGGTTAGTCACAATACTATTTTTATAAATCGGCCAGTTTCTTATGATTATTAGGCAGCAACGTACGTACCCTTAATTTGTTGTATTTTATATACCGGTATATATACATTTTTGAAAACCCTGATTATCGTTACAGGTTACTGTTTTCTCTGATGTTCTTGGATAATAAATTATTAGTGTATTAATGACCTTATAATGTTTTCTCTCTAAAATTTGTAGCTGAACTGCTAGCTGCCGAGAAAGTCTTCGCGCACCATGTCAGTAAGTAAAATTGATTTTTTTTATATTATAAATTAGCCTTTTAATGCATAACTTCTATTTGGAATGTAGTATAAAGTAGAATTTTTGTAGAGGAGAGTAAATAACCTGTGATTATGTCTTTTTTTGCCAGATTTAATTGTGTATATATTGTAGTGATGTCCTTCTGATGAAGCCTCGTTGTCGTGATTATAGCCTCGATACATGGATAATCCAATCGTGATTGATTATTAGGTGAGATCGAGTACTACTTCGAGTAGACTAATGTTTCTCCTACTTTGATTCAATCTTATTTTTTGCGACTATAGCTGCAATGTCGATCCAAGAAGCTGATACCGTACGTGTGAGGCGACATCCACGTGAAGGGAAGTTTGTAGAGAAAATATAAAATAACATTGGAACCACTAGACATACCCCCATATAAAACTTTAGTTCATATTATTTTAGCAACTTGGCAAGTCATATTTTTATTCAATTACAATTAAAAGGTAATGCTTGTAAGTTTAATTTTCCACTGTAAGCCTTACAAGTATCCTTGCAATATCGATTATTTATTCCAACGACCTCAGAGATCTCCACCCTATGTGTTTTGTCTACGCGGTACACATGTTTCATAAATGTCATTTTGGGCATTTGTTATTATACTCGTCTCGATAACTTTCATTGTTTAAGAACAGCGCTGTAACCTTGATAGTTTTTCAGATGTGATCCCATCAATTCCTGGGCATTACTTATTAATGGTTTCTCTAAACCTATTAAAGTCTACTTAATCCTCGTGCCCTTATAACTATTCTCTTTACTGTGCCGAAGAGAAATAAGTTAGCATCATAAAAACGTATCAATCTCAAGAGCTTTTTAACTAAATATATTTGGAATGTTATTACTTGTATATTTTTTATTTCATGTTATTTGTTGTAATTTTGAATCTTGTGACGAATGATGCTGCTTTGTCGGTGATAATCAGTTTGTAACGTTAATGTAAAGTTCTGTATAGTAAACAGGAACTAAAGTTGGCTCTTCCGGAGAAGCCCAAGAACATAGTGCTAAGCCACAAACACCCTTATTATGCCCACTGTGAGAGAAATCAAAATTACATCAGTGATAATCTCTGTGGAATATTAGGGCTAATGTACCAATGTGTCTGCAGGTAAAAAAGTCTTGGACTGTACTTTTACTAGGGAGATATTGATCGTTAAGAAGTGATGGGATAAGAAGTTTTACGCAAGGATGGCACAAGTGTGAGGGATGACATTAAACCAATGACAAGCACTCACCCACGTTGTCATCTCCAGGCAAACACAGCAACTTGGCTCTATGCCAACTTACTCCTCATGGTGTCTCCTTACTCAGGTATTTTGGCCGGTGTTTGGTGTCGTATATTTTATGTTGGAATATATATTTTTGCTTAACTCATATTTGTTTAGAAGCTGTAACAATATTATTAAAAAACTTTCTTTATACATTTTTTCAGGAATTTATAGTATTAAATCCAACATTAAAAACCTTGAAAAATACTCGTAATTACAAATAGTTTTAAGTGTAAACAATGTTCAAAATATATCTGCAGGGCTATGTTATCTGAATAGAAAAAAAACACCAGCTCTAAGAAATTAGTTCCAGTTTTTAAACATATAATGAAGGTAAATATCTGAATTCCTTTCATACTTCCCTGTCATAATTTGAGCAAATATAATTGTTTCATTGTAACCGTGTAGATTTTCTAAAAGTAAATTATTTTCACATTGAATAAGCTCTCAGAAAGAAGCAAAAATGAACTAATACCTCGCAAGTATTTACTCTCTTGCATTATAAGTACACAATCTGTAAGAGAAATCTCTGCAGTTACTGCTGATGATTTTGCAAGAAAATATTTCAATACAAATTCAATATCAATCAGAGTAGGATCCATTTTTTCGATGTTAGAAGTTAACTATATTTCTAGCATTTATGATATGAGGTAAAGGATAATGAACATGAAGGTTTAATTCAATATTGTTCAATATTTACTTATAAATTTGGTTTTTATCAAAGTAATATCTCTTTGGAAAGAAATATTAATTAAAGAAAATAAGTATACTCAATAAATAAATATTAGGGTATGATGATAAATGTGAAATTCGTTACAGCTGGTTAAAAGGGCATTCTTTAACGTTATAATACCAAGGAGAAACTTAATTAGGGTGAGTTTCATAAAGGTTAATTTAAGAACTATAGTTATTAAACTTTCACGGCTCATGTCATAAGTAATATAATATGAGTTTTGCCCCACACAGCGTCACAAACCTGAACGTTTTTTCGATTTAATCTCTTTTCTCTGAAGATGGATCTCCACAGTTAGCTCGTATTTGTCATGTATTTAATTGAGTAATAATTTCTCAATCCAATGTGAACTGAGATCTTATTTAAGAACGTTTTAAAAGTTCTTGTATTCCAAAACTATACTTAGCTTTACTATGAGACATCCTTAAAATTTCGGATTTAATATTACTGTTATTGGTTTTAAAGTTTTTTTGTATCATATGAATAACTAATCGATTATGTTATAAAAGACATGTAGATGTGTCAATCTAAGATTACAAAAGAGTATTATTAACTTTTTTCAAGAGTGCTAACAGTTATTGTTTGGAAAACCATTTATATGTGAACTGTATATCACACCAGTACACATATTGTGAGATTTTGCATTAAAAGCATATTTTTGAATAAATATATTTAAAAAGAGTTTGAAAGTTATATATAATAATTTAGGTATAAAGATCCAAACATTGTGATTTTTGCGTTATAATAAATAACTATATATACTTTAAATAATATCAACAAATAAAATATATAATATCAAATGCGTCTGTATAAATGTTTCCTAATTTAAAATTAATAAAGTTAAAAATGGTTGTTTGTATACTTATGTGTGATATGTATACCAATATTCACAAGTATTGTTGCTTGTATTTGTCAATAAATATTATTCATTTGAAAATTGTATGTAAGGACCTGAGTTAGATTTTTAAAGTGTGCAGCTGGAGAAAACGGTGCTAAACCAGGTAGCTGATTGAGTATATCGTAATGTGATTCAATTTACTGAAGTGATGTGGCTCGTTATAAGCAGACAGGGTTGCTGTTGTTATCTTAGCATCTGTTCCAGCAATCAAAAACGTATTGCTCACTGCTTAAGGTACCACTAATCCTATAAAACAGATGAATTTTTCTTTATTACTACTATTTATAGGTTAAGTTTAAATATTTGTATGAATTAAATTATTGAAAATGATACAAAATAACGGATGAAAATTTTTTATTTTGTTTTTATATATTTTCGTTTCATATTCGAAACAGGTTTACCCAATCTAGTCTCAATAAAAATTTTAGTGAACCTCTACATTCTTTATACTACAAACAGCTTCATTGACGAATTGTAAGTGATTGTTGGTAATACCAGTTTATGACTTTCTGAATCAAAGTGATGTAATGAACACAGTTATGAGTAAGGTAAAGTGGCAGATATAACGGAGATGGTTCAATTTCTCAGCCAGGAGAAGGGTCGCATACCGTAGCCGTCGTCATGAAAATATGACGTGAATGAGCCGTCGTCCCTTTATTTGATGTGTTGTACTCGTTATTCTGATATCTCTCCAAAACATTAGACATTTCCTGTGAAGGTCTGGCTGTAAAATATATTGTAAATCTAGAATGGACATTTACAAGAGAAAATTAGTTCTGAATTACTCCTGTAACTCCTTTGATGGTTCTCGATCCATCTCAAAACTTATATGTGTTTTCATAAATTGTAAAGTAGTAATGTTACCTTATTTATCAGTGTATAAAGTCTTATTCTCGTTGCACAGTAGTATAAGAACCCTATTTATAACATTGCATTACCATAAAATTGATGGACCTTATTCATTTCAGTTTGTAACCCAACAATTATTTATTATTATGAGCAAAATTAGAATATAAAATAGTTAGAACCTTATACTAAATGCGATTTTATTCAATAATTATTATAAATAAGATCAATTACTTTGTTTTCAGTAAAAATAAGTAGTTTTAATGTTATTATTACTAGGTAAATTTGTACCACATCAAGTGTCGCGTAACAGGCTTCGCTAAGGTCAATGCAAAATTTCAAATCTGCATAGCTCATTTAATTTTCTATTTGTCATGAGGACAGATGGAGAACAATCATGTCGAGAAAAAATGTTTACATCACCCTGCAGACAAAATAGAAATTGTGTAAACTTGATGAGTGACAGGGCTCAATGACGTTCAACCAAATTCCAAGATTAGACATTTACCATCATATAACTAATTATTGCCAATGTAGATATTAAGGTTTAAGCAAAATTCAGAATATAAGATAAAACATTTCTTGAGAAACCTCGCCACACTAACATACTTGTTCAGTAAGGTAGGTTTTATAGCAATGTTCAAATAATTGCAATGACCGAGGCAGAGTACTACAACGTAAGAGTGCGCTGAAACTAAATCTTGTTATCAAATCATAACATTGACATGTCGTAATATTATTTTTCTTTTTATTCTAGCACTAAAAATTCCACACTTTAAAATATAATGTAAGTTTCCTCAGTTTCTTTATAATTTAACTTATTCAAAAATCTTTTTCGTCGAAATTATGATATGCACAAATATTTAATGTAAAAATATTCACTAACGCTCAGCCAAATCCCATGGGGTGACAAAAACCATCATCGAACTCAGTGTTGCAAATATAGAAGTGAACCTCCAAGAACAGTTTAGAAACTACGTAGTTTTGAGATATCGTGGGGACAGTTAGGCAGACAGGCAAACCGACATACAGAACAGAAATATTTCTAGCCCCTGGAGTGATATTCTTTTTCAACGCTCTGCAATTAATATAAAAGTTAATACTTAAAACATGAAGAGTATTCAGAGCTACTTCTTTGTCCCACTTATATATGTATACTCTCAACGGACAATGGATATTGTAGTCGATAGATTAAACACAGGAGACCTCTAGGGTAATCATAAAATAGTGCACAACTCTCTCGTATGAATCTCTCGTATCTGAATCATTTTCTAATCCTTTATTCCTTGTTGAAAGACACTGCTTTTGAATCAAGTGTTTAAGTTTGTCAAATGATTCAAGGATAAATTGTTTTCCAATACTCGTAATTTATAGTTAAGTATTTAAATGGTGTTAATAATATGCACATAAAACTACTACTTTATACTTTACTATAGTTTTTGCGTTGTTTTGAAAAACCTATTTGACAATAGCATAATAAATAGTGAATTTAACAATAAGAGGAAATTATTACTATTATTGTTTGTTAATAGTTATTTCGAAACAATTTTAACTTGTTATATTAAAAAATGTAATAAATATTTTGGAGAAACACAGATTACTAAAAAAACTTGAATATAATAGCTTTATGATTCAACAGTACAATCCAAAAATTAAATCTCGCCTCTATCAATTAAGCTATTTTGTTGTAATTAGAAACCCAACATTTTTAATTTTTTAAGGTATGACTGCAAATACCACTAATGTCTCGTCAAAAATATCATATTTCAATAGTACTAAAATAAAAGAAACATAAATTAAAACACAAGAGAATTAATCAAGAGAGGTGGAAGGGGAAGGGATTTGGAAAGGGTGCTGACCCCACAATATTCATCTGATAGCCAAAAGTAGGAGATGGTGGTTGGATTAAATTACCTTGCTCAGAACCTGTAACTCTGGTTTGTCTACTCGTTAAAATTCTAGTAGTTTGTGTAGTCGTCGTATTTCCAAACTTGACTGGGATTGCTATCAAGCCGTTTCTTCCTTTGCCAGAATCAACAATGTGACTGCTTTTCGGGTTCCTGGTCATGGGGGGATGCCTGGGAATGAAAGAGCTGATGCCCTGGCCAACCGGGGCTCAGCATCAATTATGACGGGCCCTCAACCGTTTTGCAGTGTTCCAAGGTGTGAATCCTTTGGGGCTGTCTCGAAATGGGTTCTCGCTGAACATGAGAGAAGGTGGAGGTTGCATCCGGGAATGAGGATGAGTAGAATGGTACTACAGTCGCCTTCCTCCAGAGTGGTGTCGGACCATCTTTCACTAAATAGATCAATGTCTTCTCGGGTTATAGGTCTGATCACGGGACATGGTCACCTGAGGAAGCATCTTCAAAGAGTTGGCATCCTTCAAGAGGATCTTGAGGCTTAAGTGCATGGCAGTAGGCCGTCCCATGGAAGAAGAAGAAGAATAAGGCGTCGTATTCAAATCAAATCAAATCAAATCAAAATCATTTATTTCTCATTAACATTAACATGTATCGAGAATTGTCAATATGTATAAAATAACTAAATACTAAAAATATTGCTATATCTGGTAAAAATACAAATTAAAAATATATTGAAAAACAGTACTAATGATAGTTTTACTTGTAAGGTTGGGTGGGGCACAAAAATTCAGAGAGTGAGTAAAAACAGTTTTTCACAAGAAAGTCTTTTAGTTTGTTTTTAAAAGATGCAAGTGAAGTGCTGGCTTTTAAATAATCTGGCAATCTGTTATAAATTGTAGGTCCTAAATATTCTATTGATTTGCGGAACATATTGTTACTATGGTGGGGTACTGTTAAACTATTTTTATTTCTGGTGGGATATATATGATTGTGGGTAGGAAAATCGGTAATGTGTTTAAAAGTGTAAATTGATACGGAATAGATAAAAATGGAGGGGAGGGTTAGTATACGTTCTTGGTGAAACACTTGCCTACAGCTCTCCAGGCCCCTCAACCTAAACACTAAACGAATAGCCCTCTTTTGCAATTTGAATACTCTTTGTAACAGAGAAGATGAAGCAGTTCCCCATGACATTATGCCATATGACATCACAGAGGAAAAGTAACCATCATATACCATTTTCAGTGCACTACTTTTCAGAAAATTTGAAAGACATCTTAAGGAAAACAATATCGAGTTGAGCTTAGAGCAAAGGGCCTCCACATGCTGACGCCAAGAAAAACCAGCATCCAGATGAACGCCCAAGAAACATACTGAATCAACCTCAATGATGTCAACCTCGTCTAAAGCAATAAAACCCTTAGAAACTGTCTGAGATCGAAAGTGAAGAATGGATGTTTTGTCAACATTGAGGAATAAATTGTTGCGAATGAACCAAGAGTTCATTTTTTCGATTGTAGTGTTTAATTGAAGATTTAACGCTATTGAAGAGTCTGCCCGAACAATGACCGTGGTGTCATCAGCATATTGAGTGACGCGAGCCTCAGGGACACAAGAGCTTAAGTCGTTTACATATAAGGCAAAGAGAAGAGGTCCCAAGATAGAACCTTGAGGAACACCCATGGAGACCTCAACGAAATCTGACTGTGCCGTACCAAAGGAGTTGGTAACCTGGACACTCTGGTAACGATTTGAAAGGTAGGACCTGAACCACAGCAGGGGACAACCTCTGATGCCGTAGAGTTCAAGCTTATTAAGGAGTTTCAGATGGTTAACTGTATCAAACGCTCTCGTGAGGTCGCAAAAAACACCAGCTACGTGATTCTGATTGTTAAGATGAGTAAATACATATTTGGAAAATTGGGCAATAGCATCGGTGGTGGATTTAGAAGGAACAAATCCAAATTGGGTGTCACTCAGAATGGAATTTCTGATTAGAAAGTCTGTTAGTCTAACATGAATGAGACGTTCGAAGACTTTGCTGATGGTTGGTAAAATTGATATGGGACGATACTGTTGAGGCGAAGACCTACTGCCTTTCTTGAAAACCGGAATGACCTTAGAGAGCTTCATATCCGATGGAAACTTCCCCTGAAGAACTGAGTTGTTGAACAATTGAGTTAAAGGAGGGCTCAAGGGTGAAGCAACCCGTCTAATTACTGAAGGACTCATTCCAAAAACGTCAGGTGTTGAACTGGTTTTCAAAGATGAAATAGTATTGAACATTTCATGGAGCGTTGTTGGGGCTATGAAGAAACTTGATGGACAGTGGTGTATTTTAGAAGAGCTGTTAGTGCAACTATTTGTTCCGTTTATGGTTCTAGCCAGTGGGGCACTCATAAAAAAATTGTTAAACATTTCAGCGATATGACGTGGGTCAGACTGCAGCTCCATTATCTTGTAGCTCCTGAATATGTCTTTTCCTATCTGTTTGCTTTCCAGAGTTTTCAGACACTATGTTCCATACAGTTTTGGCAACATTCTTACTCTTATTCAGACGGCTTTCGATCTGAGATGTTCTCAGAGATGAAATTAGTAACTTGTAGTTTCTCTTATTGACCTTATACAATATCCTATGCTGTTCAGAAGGATAGTCACGCTGCAAAATATACAGGTCCTTGAGATGTTCTCTGGCCAAGAGAACTTCTCCTGTCAACCAACCAGGCCTTTGACGTTTTTTACGCTTCGATGTGACTAAAGGAAAGGCCTGGTTAAAGCAGGATAATACTTGACTGAGGAATAACGAGTATTGGTCATTTATGTCCTCGTATAAGAAAATATTATCCCAATCAACTGAATCTAAAAGTTCATAAAGAACATTAATATTTCTGTCTGAGAAAACTCGGTAAGGGGCAGAGTTACACCCCTTAGATGTAATTGACTGAATTACGGCTGTAACAAGCTGCGCTTCATGATCGGACAAACAGGAAGGGACCACCTCAGCTCTCACATGGTCAGGCTAGATATTAGTTAAAATATTATCGATGCATGAACCTCCTGTTGGTGATGGGCGGGTCACTGATGAAATCTGAGCTCTAATTGAAAAACTTTGAAAAATGTCGGAAAATAGTAAAAACTGCCTGTCATATTGCCTATCAAAATGAACATTGAAATCCCCACAGACAAATATCCTCAGATCAGGTTTATGTAGGATTCTAAGCGATTCCTCAAAACATTTCAAAAACAATGAAAAATCGCCCTGGGGGATCTGTAAATAGTGATGATAGTGGTGTTTAATTCAACTATGTGAATGGTGACGGATTCAAAATTAAGTTCTGAGTTCAGGTGAGAGGTAACCTGCTTTTCCACAACGGTATACGAAAAAGAATCACTGACCAGAGCACATAATCCGCCCCTGATCCTATCAGACCTGCAGAAGCCACCTGCCACCCAATAGCCCTGAACACTCAGCGCAGCAAAGTTGTTTTTAGATAGCCAGTGCTCGGTTACACAAGCAATGTCGACATTCCTACTGTGTAGCAGAGCCTCCAAAGGACCAGTTTTGTTGGAAATTGATTGAATGTTTTGGTGCAGAATCTTGATAGGCGGAGTCTGTTGGACTGACTCTATAAAAAAGAGTTGCTAGTATCCGAGAACATTGGCGAGGCCGACGGAAGAGCCATGGGGTCAATTTGCTCCTTGTCAGAACAAGAGATGGTTGTGATTGTGGTATTATAGGGAGTTGATGCAGAAGAAGACAGGTCAGACAGAGGATATGATGTGTCAGGTGAAGAGCTGGTAAAGGTACTGGGACTGGAGGCAGTTTGACAATTGTTTTGGTATGGTATAAAATTTGATCCGGGGTGGCCCCTCAACTGCTGCTCAGGAAACAATGCATTCAGCCACTTAGATAGTTTAACACCAAAAAGACTCTTGCCTGCTTTACTTAGATGCTTGCCACTCTTTGCAAAGAGCCTCTTGGCCAGGAAGTGATTTAAAAGAAACAGAGGGGTTTTAGTTGTTACTGACAGAGAAATGTACATATTGTTGACACACTCTATCTCAAAGGCTTTTGCAGGATGCTGTTTCAGCAGTTGAGGTACTTCGGTAAGAACTATTTTACATGAAAAAGTATTAATTATATGTAACAACATTCCCTTAACCTTTAAACAGTGACCAAGGCTTGTATTGTTAGTGCCTCCAACAATTATAACAATGTCATTTTCATTAAAAGCTTTCCTACAACTGCTTAGCTTCGAAAGAACAAATGCCATAGGGGCGCCTGGGTAGCAATGTTCGAAAACCTCTGCATTTTTTAAAAGGGGCTGTAATGTTTCCTTAAGATCCCTGGAGTGACTATCGCCATAAATATGAATTTTACACTTTGGTGTCAGTCCGGGCTCATTAGACAAAACAGCTTTGTCCCATGGGGTATTACTGGTTGGTGATGCTTTGTTTAGTATTACTTTACTAGAGTTTCCATTAAGAGCTATTGTTTTATTGTATTTAGAGACATATGATTTGGCATTTTTTATCAACTCAAAACCACAACTAAAACTGTCTTTTTGTTGCTTACAATTTTTTTCTTCAAACGAAATGTTTTGGTTACTGAGGACTTTGTCAAGGCTGTTACAAAAATCAAGAGCACAAGTACTGTTGACTCCTCGCAGGGAATCTAAGTGAACATACTTGCCCTCAACCCTGTTCAAAATAATCAGGCTCCAGTGAGTGCCCTCACTGTTACAGTGTGATTGTAAATTTTGCGTGGAACCATGCTTAGGAGGCAAAGTAGAGTTACTTATGGGGGCTAGCAAGAGTTTAAAATGAGAACCTGTAATAAAGAAGGGCTGAGACTGAGAGTAAAGAAACCTAATATCAAGGCACTCAGCCGGTGACAACACTAGTACCTCGTCAGAATTCAGGTCCCTGATACCATCCCAAACCTCCTCATCACTCAGCCAAGTGGTTCGTTTAACTCTAGAGTTCCCAGTCTTTGGCAAGTTTTTATTCCTCGAACTCATGCTTTGGGCACCGTTCAAGGTTGAGCCGGAGGAAGGCGGCGGGACAGGACACCGCAGCCTAACAGGCGCCACAGACGGTGGGTGGAAAGGTAAATCAGTCTGCGTCGCTGTAGAACTCAGAGTCACTGGCAGGGGATGCTGATGCTGGCAACCATCATCATGAACCACGCTGGACTGCGGATGGAAAGGTAACTCAGTCTGCGTCGCAGTAGAATTCAGAGTCACTGGCAGGGGATGCTGATGCTGGCAACCATCATCATGAACCACGCTGGATTGCGGATGGAAAGGTAACTCGGTCTGCGTCGCAATAGAATTCAGAGTTACAGGCAGGGGATGCAGGCAACCATCGTCATGACCCACACTGGATTGTGATGCCGTAAGACCAGCGATCATCTCCTGAGCCCTCTCCAACTCAAGAGTCAGACGCTGAATCTCGTCTACAAGGGAAGACTGTGCAGACCTCAAGACCTGCAGTTTATGTACCAGGTCGTCCTTAGATTCCAAAAACAAAGAATCTGTCTCCGTGAACGCATTTCTGGTGTCTTTCTTAATGATCAGCTGGGAGATTAGAGGCGAGAGGGGCAAATCAGAATCTCTCACAGAAGTCCGACAAGGAGACGGTGTAAGAGTGACTGTGCGGATGGTGGCCGGGTGCGGGCCACTGTGACGGTCATCGTGGTGCAGAACTTCGTCTCGTCCGGCGTTGGTCTTCACAGCAGCATTACAAGTACGGGCAAGGCATCGCCACGTCACATCACCATTTTTTGTTGTATATGCTTCTCGGTATTTATATTTGCCGATAACCACACAGGGTTTCCCTTTATTAGTTTGTTCAATTGTAAGAGTCATTTTATTTATTGAGATGATATAATTAGGTAATAAAATCAATTTCTTGAAGTAAATAAAATCAGTCAGTAGTATATTTGCAAATGGTGTGAAATTTCCCGTGAATATTTAATAACAGAGTGAACTCAGGCAGGAACAGCAATATGCAGCCTGCATTAGTAAAAGGGCAAACTGCAAGGCAGGCGAGCAGCAGTGTAGCAGCGGAAAATTGAAGGCGCAACGGGCGACACTCGCAGCGGGCAGGTAAGCCTCGGCACACTCTTGACAGCGGTTAGTGACACAGACAGGCAGCGTGTGGCAGCAGGGATATTTAGGCGGCGGCGGCAGGCAGCGGCTGCTCAGTTGGTAGTTGCGCACAGTGGCTGCGCTCAGGCTGGAACTGCTCGTACTTGTGTCGGCTGATATTGCCACTGTACCGGTTAGGTTAGGTACGACGGTGCACATTTAGCTACTTACAGTATTGTCCAGTATGCACCGCATGCAAACGCCCCACCGAATCACAAATAAGCGTTTTAACATAACAACCGTAATATCACAATCGAACAAAAGGTAATTTGAATAAAAAAACATTAGACCCACATTACGACCGTCAATCCTCCGCAGACCAGGTCTGCCAATCATACCCGTTGGTGATCATATTCATATTCATTCTTAAACAGCCAAGATGGCGCGATTCTCTGGGATGATTGGATGACGATTTTAACGGCGCCATTAAGTTAAATTTAGTTTTTTTAAGACAGTACCAGTCTCATTGACTGATCATCCTATTAATTTACCATTTGTGTGGCTTAAAACCACTCATGATTAGAGTTGTATTTGATACTTGAGTGCCATGTAGCAGATTATGGAATCTGTTAAAACCTATGTCTAGACTTAAGATGTATGATGTCTCTAATCGATAATTAACAAAAGTATCCATCAGTACATCAGTATAAGAGAGAGCCACTATCACTGTGTTACATAGAACATTTGCATTATATGATCAGAACGAAAAAAGAAATTTCTCCTAAGAACTAATTTGTTATTAGTCTCGCTACTTTTGACAGGAATCGGAAATAGAGGGTAATATATTAGTTAAAATGAAAAATGAATAGTTTTGAAGATGACATTTTTATTATCTTTAATACGATCTATTAAACACGTGAATGATATTTATACCAGCGTCAGTCAAAGAGATGAGACTATGAAAGTTACTGACTCTGATATCGCTATTATTTGTTCTTATGTTTACGTGTCAGACTATATTGCATTTCTCCGCCGAGCCGAAGTATTAGCATCTGAATCAATTATGATTTGATTTTGTAATTGCATTATCAAGCATTAGCAATGAGACATTACTGCATGGACTACATTGAATGAAGTCATTGAATTTGGTTGCCCGCACTATAATTTTTCCTAAATGGGTGATATTCTGCTTGGAGTATCCAGAGTTCTCAGAGTGTCTCGGAATATGAGACTTATGACTGTTAGAGAAATAATATAAAATCCCTGAGGCGAAGAAAAATTGGCTGCTGCGTGAATTATGTAAAGGTCTGACATTTCGTCCATTGATCCCACTATTGGCGAGATATTAACGACAGTATTTTATATATGACTAAAAAATTGTACAATCAACTTTTAAAAAGCATATATTTAGGACTAATAAAGGAAATTATTGTCCTACATGGTGAATTAATGTTAAAGCCTTAGTTTACCTATTTATAAGTATAAAGAAATTGTATTGTACACATCTTACTTATCGTTCACGTTCATCCATCAAAGAGCTTCTGTGTCAGAGTCGGCTGACAGGTGACACGCGTAGTGTCACAGGCAGCTTGACACCCGCCCTGTGTCAGGTCTGTGATGTGAGAGCCATGTTGTAGTAGCTGACGTGAATGGGCTAGCTCTCGACCTGACAGTAAAAGTACGTTTGACAACCCTTGGTGATACCTATTCAATAGAATGTGATTTGAAAAATATGATATAAACATTATATTGTAAGAAATGTAATATTAGTTTTGTAATGGTGAAATTACTTTATACCCCAGAATGAAAACAAAGTAGAATTAAATGTTGGGGCTCATGCTGTTAGAAAGATTAAAATAAGAATATTTAGCTGACTAGAAAAAATATACTTTTGTCATGATTGAACTTGTAAAACTTAAATGTTTCTGTTTAATTAGGGATTATACAATTTTCAAATAGAAACTATACATTAATTTAGTAAGACTGTATACATTTATTATTATAATAGGTATAAATTTTGCATAGTGATGTAAAGTTTTGGCTTAGTGTTAGCGAATCCTCGAGAGACTGGAAAAATTTAGTTTCGGTTTTCTGTGTGTATACGATATTTTGAGAACTAATTGACCTATGTAATGAAAATTGTGCAATAAATCATTTATTATATATATATATATATATATATATATATATATATATATATATATACATAGCCAGCATGGAATTTGCTTGAGCGTTAGTAAACATAGTGTTCTGGGAAACATAATGTCAATTAAAGAATGAATAAAATTGTAACCAAATTGATTAAAATCATATAGCATTCTAATACGTAACAAAGTAACACATATAGGACGTCAAAACTTGCAAGCAACCTCAACGAACACTATTACCTTACGTGGTGTGGCGCACTCCTACAGGCATTCCGAGTGTGTTGGCACAATCACTAATGTGTACATCTTTGGTAAGGAGGCGGAATATGAAAGTTTATTCAAATAGGTCTAGTTTTCAGCGTATAATATACCTTTGATTGAAGTGCAAGGTAACCTGTGATGCATATTATATAGGTTTTGAGATACAGGTCAGCTGCATGTAAAAAGTAGCATATTATAAAAGCTTTAATATCATTAACATAATTGTTTGCAATCTTGTAGGGAATAGATATACGTTAAATTGTATCACTTAAAGAACACTGGCTGTTCAAAAGAAGGATTAGGACACTTCATTCTTCTAATAACAAAAGCTCACTGAGGTATTTAATATCCAGATTCCTCATCTATGATTTGACTACATGTAGTGACAAAATTTCGTTTGAATTGTCTCCAAGGTCTCGAAAACCTAACTTTAAAGGATTTAAAATGATTCTATTTATAATCCTTCGCATCTAGCTACCAGGTAATCTCAAAAGTTCATCATTAGAATTATTATTAATCTGTACTTAAAAAATGTGTGAGTGAGAAACTTAAATTTTATAAATTGAAACCATCTTCCTGCAAACAAGACTGAATGTTTGTGGTCCTGTGAATAATGTGATTGAGTTGGTCAACTCCCCTATTTTTACAATTATCTAGAAAGCTCTCTCTCTAAGCATCTGAGTAGTAGTAACCATAGTTTTCACCCCTCCTATTGTGCCACTCCAAGGCTAAAATCTTTATAGCCCTAAAATGAGCACCAAAATGTTTATGTAATGGATTTTTATTTGAAAAGCAATACCGTGGATTTGATCCTCATACGAATGGTGCAAGGTGCTTTAGCAGTCTTTGTTTCTGCAGTGGCAATTGAAAAATCGACACCTGTGTTCAATTTTTTTTCTATAAAGCAAATTTATAGCAAACGTTTCTAAATACTAACTTTCTCTATTACCCACTAAACGTTAGTATAGTTTTCAAAAATTGCTACCATCCTGTATCTGTGGTATGTTTAATAATGAAGAAAGCTCGATTTACTTACTACGATCATTTATAGTAAAGTTACAAAATACCACCAAATCCCATTAAATATGGGTGAACAGTAATTTTGTAATTACAATGGGTATTCCATTTAAACAAGGTAACATATGTTGATACTCCTTTCAATACCTTTTAATGGATTATAAAAATGTCTTTTATTTAATAATCTTAGAACATTACAATGGATTAAGGCTTATTCATTATCATCTGATATTACAGTAATTTGTAACTATATGTATATATACTGCCATGATTAATTAAGCATTACCAGATTGAATAGTTTGATGGAGCAAACGTGAAAAGTGAATGAGAACTTATTGCAAATAATTTAATATTTTTATAGCTATATAAGACGAATACTGAAAATTCAACATTTTGATCGGTTGAGCAAGGTATTTTAACAAAATGTATCCATATTTTAATACCTTAGCTTTTACTTAAAGTATAAATTATCGCTAAATATATCCTTATTGGAACCTATGTACCTAGTAATTGTATTAGATACAAAGTGAATAGAATAGTAGGATCTAACTTAATTAAGTAACAGCAAGTATTTGATATTTGGTGTGCTAATGAAGTATCAGCAAATATTTAGTATTAGATTTCCTTGTTCTTATCCTAACGATCCTCATTCTTCCCCTTCACGTATCAAGTGAATGTACTGCTTATATGTGCCTTCACTTCATAACGATAAACATCCCCTAAGTAAAGAGGGCGCCACAAGAGAGAACGTTGGCCTCGCGCCAACTGGCTGTATTTACCGAGAGAAGCCGCCGTGTAGTGGCGTATACTTACTCGGTGGTACTAATGTTTCCTTAGTGACGTCACTAGGGGTGTGTTTGTGACGTAAGAAACATGTCACTAATGAGTGACATCGTATCTCCTTCTGGAAAATACCCTAGGGAAATATTTGCGTATGTTTGAGGGCAATGGGCATATCCTTCATCAAATGAGGGATGTCCTCGCAGGTGATGGAAATCGAATGAATGAAGTTTCATCCTAACTTGAAGCCCATAATTCATTCACTCTTGATATGATCCATCGGTGAAAGACATCGTTAAGGCCGAATAAAGTTAAATTTACTAATATACAATTCTATCGAACTTTATTTTGACTTTATAGAAATCTAGTGTAACCCAAACATTGAGTCTTTAACTCTATTGGATATCAATATATTTGCCAAGTAACTAGGCTTCACTAACGCTCATTCATTTCCCATGGATCTAATCCGTTCTCGGGATATACTGTGGAGAAATATGCGCTGCTGCTGCTCAGCCCATTCCCATGGAGGGACCGGCAGCATTATTGAACTTTATCTTGTCTTTGTATAAATGAAATTTCATCTATACTTACAGTACAGTTCACTTCATTCTCGAGATAGCTTGCGAAGTACGCGAAGAAAAACTATGCCATCCCACTGAGTGGTAGAAATATATACGTAACTCCAAGTCTATTGCTCAATTTAGGTATGCAATTAGGTTTCACTAATCTTCAGCTGGTAGAAAAATATAAAAATCAACGAATAATTTTATATTTTTAAATAGTTTAACTCAAACAGTTCTAAAGATATCAAAAAGCTGGAAAATGAACAGGCATGAATGTATCGGTTACTAACGCTAGTGGTTTCGTTTCGTGCAGAAAAGTTTGTCCAAACAATACAAAAAGGTTGAATCCATTGAAACGTGCCTTAACAACCTTCATACATTCAGTAAAATATTTTAAACTAACAGTAAAATATCAAAAACAACAGTGATTCAATGTTTATTGAAATTAAATAAGGCTATTGCCATTTATACTATTTAATATATATATATATATATATAAATATATATATAATTTTATTTTGTACCGAATGACGATAACACATGGGGGTGGTGACTTCTGAGGTCGTAGTAATAAATACTCGAATTGCAAAGTTTACTTATAAGTTCAATTTAATTAATGAAACTTACAAGCACCACTTTTAGTTGGAAAATTAAATGGATGCCTTGCCACGTTGCTGCAAATTAGAGTACAAGAAATAAAAATGTATATCTGATAGGTGGGCCTAAAATATCCAATGTTCTATGGAATTATGCCTACGATATTTTACTTTATAAAACTTTAAGATTGTACTTCCCTTCGCAATATGTAGACTCACAACCCGGGCGTCGGCGTCTTGGCACGAGACATTGAAGCTGTAGTCTAAGAAGGGTTATTTCTAGTCAGTAATTACTATAAGAGGAGTAGAAGTTATGAAAGAGGTTGCCATCTACTCAAATAATACGTGAGCTCGCCTAAAAAAACATTCGCGACGGTATTAGCCATTTAATGAAAACTTATCACGACAACGAGCTCGTCAGAAGGACGACGCCACAACTTGTATCCATTTCAAACAAGCAAATAAAAGATCTTCAAGGGTAAGTTACTTTACTACTTACAACTTTACTTTACGTTACATTCATTTTTATATGTTTGGCATCAAAGAGCTAATTTAATAATACGAAAATATAAATTTTACTTACGGACAAAGCGCGCGAGGTGAAATCGGTCACGTATTTGGGCTGCTACGAAGGGTTACAATAAAATATTCATACGCGTGCCAATTAGGTAGTTAGTCCGTCGATAATTTAGTTCCGGAACATTGGATAAAAAATAATATTAAGTTGTACTGGCTAACTAGGTTGTGATATGTTGCATTATATAAAATGGAACTAACTAACGGTACAACTTATATAGAAAGGAAACATGATAAAACATAAACTTATTTAGAAATACTCTGAGAGAAACAGCATTTACAAAAACATCCTTTTACTAAAACTTAAAAAAAAAAAAATTACAAATTAAAATAAAAGCATGCTAACCATAAAAGAACAATATTATAATAATTACCAAGCAGTATAATTGTTACTTGACCTTTAAAAATTTGATCTTAAAGTTATTGATAGACAATATTAAAGATTATTTTTGACGATGGAAGGATTGTGAAGGAAACAGGATTTTTCCGGACATTTGCCATCGTTAAGTGAAACAAGAAAACAGTAACTTTTCTTAGTTGCGGAAACTTTAAATACTGGCAAATATACAGTTTTAAATAAAGACCCGACTGATTCATTTGAACGTAAAGTAGCAAACACCTTAAGAAAACATAAAGAATTTTTTTCAGATAAATTTAGATCTAAATTAACTCCTCACCACTCCAAAATCCCCCATATGTATGGCCTTCCCAAAATCCACAAACCTACCATCCCTCTCCGGCCCATAATTAGTTCTCGTGATTCACCTTGCAGGGAATTGTCTAAAGTCCTCTTGGACATCTTAACACCATTGGTAGGAAAAACTGACTCTTTCATCAAAAATTCCAGGGATTTCGTAGAGAAGTCAAAATCCCTAAAGTTGACTGAAACTGACAAACTGGTAAGTTTTGATGTCGAAAGTCTATTCACAAATGTACCAGTTCCAGAAACTCTCGGAATTATTAAATCACGTCTCAAAGAAGACCAAACATTAAAGGATAGAACTAAACTTCCCGTGCCAGTAATTATGGAACTGTTAGAACTATGCACTCAATGCAATTATTTTGAGTTAGAGGGTAAAATTTACCGTCAAGATGAGGGGATGGCAATGGGTTCTCCACTGTCTCCTATTTTCGCCAATATCTTTATGGAGGAATTTGAGCGAAAAGCTTTGGCTTCAGCTCAGTTCAAACCGAAGATTTGGTGGAGGTATGTGGATGATACCTTTGTTATTTTTTCTCATGGAGACATTAAATTAAATAATTTTTTGAATCACATTAATAGTATTTCTCCTTCCATCCGCCTCACAATGGAAGTGGAAGTCCAAAACAAGCTTCCCTTTTTGGATGTGTGTGTATTAAGAGATAGGGATGTCCTTAAGACAACTGTTTTTCGAAAGATAACACACACAGGAAAATATTTAAATTATCAATCCAACCATCAAAAATCTGTCAAAGAAGGAGTAGCCTACTCGTTGTTTGATAGAGCAAAGAGCTTGTGCTCAGATAAAGATGGACTAAAAGAAGAATTTAAGAAAATTGAATCGGATCTCAGAAGCAATGGATACCCTCAATTAGTAATTAATAAGTGCAAACGAACCAGAAGAATCATTCCTGAGTCAGAAAAAACAGAATTGTGATAAATTTGCGTTTATGTCAATCCCTTATGTGCCGGGATTATCGGAGAAAATTAGAAGAGTAGGTAGAAAGTACAACATTAGAACCGCGTTTAAAACACACAACACTCTTAGACAAAGTCTCGTAAAAACAAAAACCAAAAAATGGCACACAGGATTCCAAAAACTGTGTTTACAGTATAAAATGTAGCTGCAATAGGGAATACATAGGCGAGACAAAAAGACCACTAAACATAAGGATAAAAGAACACAAAGAAAACACGAGAAAGGGTTTCACAGAAAAGTCAAAAATTGCACACCATTGTTGGTCCGAAGACCATCATATGAATTGGGATGAAGCCCACATAATACATCGGGAACCACATTTCTTCAAAAGGAAATTAATTGAGGCAACATACATTAAATTGGCAGACCAACCAATCAGTCAACCATCAGTCGAGATTAGGCCGCTTTGGTTGCCAATTCTAAAAAATGAACTAAAGAGAAAACCAAAAGTATCAAACGGATCGGATATTTGTAATAAACCACTACGGAGTCACAATATGGTTTTAAGAAGTTCATCTCGCATGAACCAATAATAACGAAAGGGCCCATTCCTGTTCCCCTTCCCTTGTATTTCCGCCATCTTGTTTTAGCCAGCCGTCACGAGTACCATTGGCTAGTCCCTCTGGTCAGTGGTAGATGGTTAGTAGACGAGTGAAGACGTATTGTGACCTGTATTCCGTAGTTTAGTTTTAATGATTAGTGTTTTGTATAGTTTTGTATTAAGTGCATGTCTTTAGTGTTAGTGAAGTTGACATACAACATGTAGGTTGTGATTCCTGACTTAGGCGTGCCACAACGCTTTAGTAAGATTTGTTTATTTTAACCTAGTTTGTAATTATGTATTAGGTTAGTTCTTTACCTGAAGAAGAGATCAGATTGCAGATCTCGAAACGTAGTGTTACTGTTTTCTTGTTTCACTTAACGATGGCAAATGTCCGGAAAAATCCTGTTTCCTTCACAATATTAAAGACGTCAACACAACATAAAATGAAAAAATGTTGCAACCTCTTTTATTGCTTACAACAAAACTTTTCGAAAGAGATGTTTTATATTTTTAAGCAACGCAATAAATAAAATTGTATTTTTTAGTTTTTTACATTCCATATTTATTCTATAATTGCTATCCTTAAAATATTAATAGACTTAAATTCTAATTTAACAATTAACTTTTTAGCCAAGAAGCACAATACTAAGTTGGAAACAAAATAACAAAATCTTAAAGAGATTGTATTTGGCAGAAAAATAGTTGAAAAACTAAAACTGCCAAATTCAGATCTAAAAATATCTTTTAAACGATATCACTAGATTTCTGTTAAGTTCTAAGTTCTGAGCTCATTTTAACCATCATCAGTGTGAGGAGGCAAACCACACTATTGTTAGCTTTTATCGTGTAAACAACCAGAAAAAACAGACCGGTAAAGAGTACGTCAAAGTTTGGCCATAAATTGTCTAGTAGCGGCGTTTTAATTTTAGTTCGATTTAACTTTTCCTCTCGTAAATCCAATAAACACGTTCTTTACGCACTTACAATTTCGCTGCATGTCCATATCCCGGCCTCAGATCGGTTACTTGTGAATGTTTCTAATAATTCAAAACTTATCATTAAACGCTTTTATTCTATACGAGCACCCACCTCATGTTAGTTTTTAATATATGAAAGTTTTCAAACTTCTGAAATATTTACTACATTAGGAAGTCCCTTCTTCATCAAGGTGTTGCTATTAAAAGCATCTTAGATTGCATGCCTCTGGATGTATTCAGCATAAAGAATTTGAGGATCCGAACTTCAGAAATACTTCAGTCTAGAAATCTTTCATACTCGAATCGGTTTCAGAAACCTGCCAATCTCTAAAATCTTATGGTCAATAGAAACTCCTGCTAATAATTTTTTTAAATATTTTCGAGATCTAGTGCTTCAGAAATTGTCAGCTACTAAACAATTTTGTTTTCTCGAAACTTCTAATTTCTGAAATGTGGGAACAAGAGAGAAAATCAAGCCAGAGTTTTCCTGTAAGACTCTTAGGGTGTAATATAGTTTTTAAAATGTACTGCAATTAATTTAAGTAACAAATTGGAATACATAACAATGTGCTGTTTCCAAATACATAACATTCAAATGTTGATATTGACAAAATAAAAAAAAGAAATTTGTAAATAAAAAACATAACATTAATACATAAATTCTGTTCTGTTATTAATTGTATTTGTAATGTTATCTCATTTTTATTTTTTATATTGTTATTAAGTTAAAATATTAGCTAAGTTAAAATATATATATATATATAGTGTTAGTACTATGTAACCTGTACTAAGGGCTATAGCACGAAATATAAATATTTTATATATATATATATATATATATATATATATATATATTTTATTTATCTCATTTTATTTTTTATATTGTTATTAAGTTAAAATATTAGCTAAGTTAAAATATATATATATAGTGTTAGTACTATGTAACCTGTACTAAGGGCTATAGCACGAAATATAAATATTTTATATATATATATATATATATTATATATATATATATATATTATCTGCGGTTTCAGAACAGAAAGTGAATGTTATATTTATAATTATTATTCATCGTTGCAATCACATGAAGAAGATTTTATTATCGACCACCATCTCTAAATATGAAATTAAAGACACAAACAGGCAAATCGTTCCTTCGTTGATCCTCAAATATTTAATCACCTATATGTTAGTGTACTGCTTAAAAAATGGATGCGCTATCTTCCTGAAACTGCTTAAGAATAAAACATTGGAGGTGGTTTAAATAATAAGAATACCAAAGTATATAAAAATAGTAATATGATTGTAACAAAATAGGTTTTGTGTCATATAATTGATGCAATACACGGTAGTTGATTTAGGATGTTATTTAATAGCGATACTAAAAAATACAAACCTCTTAATGACAATGATAAAATATATCTTAAAAGTCTGTGTAAAGTAATAGAATAGCAATTTTATTTCAGACTGACTTACTCCATTGTTAAAGGTTACGGCTTTTAGTGTATTACACGGTGAACAAACACTGCAACTGATTGATTGTTTGCCTCGAACAATACAAGTATGTATTTGAAATTTACGGACAGGACGAGAGTGGTGGAAGGTGGAAAAGTGTTTTGTTTAATTTCTAACATATAATAATTTTCTTGTTTAAGGCTAAATTCAATACATTTTTTAATAAAGTATTTGTGTCAAATAAGATTAAATAATAAAGGTAATTAATAAATATTATACTAACATTAACTAACTATATCCCTTTATACGACCAAAAAATAAAGAGTCATACAGATTTTGCTTTAGTATCTTTCGTAAATCCATTCAGCACAAACGGAAAACTGTAAAACTTTAGACCCTATGCATCCCTATCGTGTAAATAAGAGTAGAGAAGTAAACGAATAATATAGCCTAGAAAATTTCCATGAAATATAGAGTTATATTATAGTTAAGTTACATTAAAATATTAAATTTTTAGAGTCATATTTGATTTTTTCTAATATGATATGAATATTTTCTGTTATAGAATTGCCAAAACTATGAGATACATTATACAATAGAGAAATAGTTGCTGCTTTACCAAAATGGTTTCTTACGACGATAAATTCACATTAATATAATATATGATATTCAATTGGTATATACTTTTACAACAAACACCTTTTAGACAGCTATTACAGTTACACTTTATTAATAGCTTCATGGTTTATAATAACAACTGAGCTCATAGATTTTATGATAACTGCATTGCTGAAAACCTGCAATAGATTCTAGAAAATGAAACAGTGTTTATTTTGGTAAAATCTCTTTTTAGTCAAGATATTGAACATCTATTTTCAGGGTAGATTTACACAGAAGATTAAACCGTCCCTAAAAGGTTTAATAATTACAAACATATAAATACAAGTTTTGTATTGAGCATTGAGAACCTTATTCTCCAGATTTGAAAAATTATTGAAATTGTTTATTTTATTAATTAATCTCTTATAGCTTCTTTCCATGTTATAACATTGTGTCAGAATGTAAAACATTGCGTAAATTTATAAATTATATGCGTTTCAATTTTTTTAATTATATTATATTTAATAGCAGTGTTCAAATAATAAATGTTCCACTAATAATAATAAGTGTACTGAAAAGCAAGAGCGCACTGAAATAAAATTTCATCACAGAGGTTTAACATTTATTTTCCACTATTTTTATTTTTTCTCTATAAATAAAAGTTTCATGATTAAATCTCAAATAAATGGTTTGTTTACAAATTTATTTATTCTGCTTTTTCTCGTTGTCATCATGGTTACCCATAAGACCCTGTAAACATTTTTTGCTAACGCTCTGCCAAATCTCATAGAGGGACATGCACCATCATCGCACTCAGCACTGGTAATACATAAATAAGCTTCATGCAAAATTTCATTATTAGTTCTTTCTAGAGATGTTGTAGACAGATAGACCGATAGAGAGAAATTAAATGTTCAGCCCACGATTAATAGGCTAGGCCCTACTCTAAATCTCAGCCAATTTAAATTTCGTCAGAACCATAAGATCGCAATATGAAGCTATGAGTTATGGGTAGGACAGGTTAGAAGTTGAATGTATATCACACTCCAGTCCGTGTTGACATCTCCCTCCCGATTTAGTATAAACAAGGTCAGTCCATCAATTCTTTTTGTTTGTTTATCACGCAAGAATGCTCCTGTGTCACTATTCACCTGTCAGTTTCATGAACACTGTCATTTTACGTACAATATTATCTAGTCACGGACAAACACACATGTAAAACTATTCATTCGCTCAAAATTACTTTGTTTTGTTGCTTTGCTGCAATGTTCCCAGATAGTTTTATAATTCCCGATGGGACAGGCTTAAGAATTTGTCTAGATGTCAGAATCTGATGTGTTTAAAATCAAAACACCATTACATGATGCCAAATTAACCAGGATCATGTCTGATCATATATTGCGAGTATTGCGATATTATTTTTTTCTGTAATATCCTTTACTCTGAGAACACTACAGTGCATTAGATCACTGGTGGAAGTTCAGGCCAGGTATACGAGGCACTTCCGCTGCTTGTGCAAGGTAATCCTTGGGCACGAAACTCTGCGCTACCTCCTGACTATCTTTGTTACAATAACACATGCTTCATACCCAGTTCCACAGAGAAGAGAAATTATAAGAGTATTCTAAACATATGAAACTTACGTAAGCCTATTAAGTGCTTAATATTTAACATAAATCGCTCTTTGAAAAGGACGAAAGTATCCACTACCTTACCATGTAGTCACTTCAAACCGGCCATAGTGTTCTCGTCTAAAGAATCAGTCATACACTATATCCTCTAAGACACAAAGTTCAGCGATAACGGACCAAAAAGACACCAAAGAAACTGGATTATTACGAGTCACAGGAGATGCCTCCGCCATAATCACGATGCCTGCGTACACTACAAACTGAAGACACCACCTCCGCATCACCTTCCTGTAAACTGTTGAATAATATGACAAGATTGTATAGTACGCTAGTGTGCATTTTTATTAAATGATATGAGAGTATTTTATTAGTTCTAAATAATTCATAGTTAATGTTTTAATTCTTACGTTCTAAACCATAATGGTGGATTCTAAACATCTACTAATAACATTTAAAATATTGGCATTCTTAAGAGACATTGTTTAATGTTGCATATGTTTCTTCTAAATATAAAAGAATGAGGCATATATTTATATATCTTAAAATGGAGTGAGTGTGATTGAAATATTATTTTCAGTAGTTTCACTCAATTTCTATTTCGTATAAAAAAAGATAAAAATTCTCTGTTTGTTAAAATTTATCTATTGCTGATGTAAAATTTAAACTTTTGCACGATTTTATTTTATCTAACTGTTCACAGAACATATCGATAATGAAATGAGGTATATATCTAAATTTTGCAAGTAACAACAGGAAAGTCAGTTACGTGACACGCGGTACGGCGTACTACATCCATGATTTTGAGTACTAATTATGATCACCATTGTTTTGCATTTACAAAGTAAGCTGAATTTAATTTCAATAAACATTGAATCACAAAACTTACTTGTTCCGCCGAGACTCTAAACCGAAATTCTTACTTGCCGGGTGAATGTGCTACCATTACACCACAGAGTCCATACTTTTTATGATTAAATTATTTTGTATTTGCCCGTATCTGTCACATAAAATTACTTTTTGTGATTCAATGTCTATATAAATTAAATTCGGCTATTGCCATTTATAAGAATTTAATTAATGTAAATAAAAGCCATTTTTCAGATATTTGGTCTTCCAATCATATGTTAGTTTAATTATTTCAACGCATATATGACATATAAAAATTAATTGAATCGTAAAAAGTAAGGGCTAATAACATAAATTTGAAATTAAATAATTAAAAAATTAACCACGGTAATGTTTGTAGAGCATAGCAATTTATTTTAATGGCAGTAAGTACATAGTATTGTGGTTTTTAAAATAATTTGTTGCTTTAAAAATTTTTTCGATATACGATAAATTGAAAAGTAAAAGATCTGCAGGAATATAGACTATTATTTTAGCAATAAATCAATCTTCTAAGATCTTCTAAATCAATAGATCTAAGATCAATCTTCAATGTCAATAAGCCTACAGAAACATTAATTGATTGGTTGGGGTTGCGGCTGGGATGGGAGTTTATTGGCCTCTGGTTTATAAAACGAGCAACACAAACTGGCCATCACGGATCAATTAGATTTTGTGTACTTTGAAAGAGCTCGTTACGTAACCTTAGCCACCTAATCCGCTCTACACTTGTTTTACGTCGTGTAGTTGTCTAAAAATGGTTTTACTGAAGCGTGACCTGATTTGGCGAGACACTCGACATCTTTTCACAAGTCATCCCACAGCATGTCTGTACGAAGGCTGGTGTTGTGCCAGAAATACGAAACAGAATTGCTTCTCATACGACTTTGGTGTGGCTAAATTAATTGCATGTTTCGTGTTACAATGTATAATGCTACGGTTATTAATTTACCTTATTTCTTATTAATATCTCCGATTTACAAGTTTGAACTTTGTTTTAATCTGTAAAGTTATAATTTTATTTTTTTACATTACAAACACTACTTTTTAAAGAAAATACCAGCAATTGTAATGAAAGGGACTATTTACTATTTAGGGAGGGTTCTTTTCAATAGGCAGCCTTGTGATTTTCTTAAAATAGAAATCTCATAGCAAAATTAATTGGAGAACCTTGTTTGTATTTAGAGGCTTTGAAAAATATGTACATTATAGTTTAAAAACTGACGCATTTACCAACATTTCGATTCAAAAGTTATAAAAAAGTCGTTGGCACTTTTTATTTTACTTTAATGAGATATGAAAGCTTATACTATTTAGATTTCTCAAGGATTTATTGTTGAGAAAGTGACATTGGAAATTAAAATGTATTAAAATAGATTATTTCCTAAACATTAAAATTAGTTTCAAGTACCTGTGTGTGTATGTATGTACTTTAAACGACCAGTTGCATTGCACAAATAAATCAAATGAGAGTAAGTTTGCAATTACAAGTGGTATTAAAGAGTAATTAAAAACAAATATTAGAGATTTGATAGTCATCTAAATAGTATGGATTTTATGAAGGAATCTGTAGCATTGATTACCACACGAAGAATCATGGTTTTGGAATGTTTTCACTGAGAATGGAAGTGAACAAATAGACCTATTTGCTTATATTTGTTTTTTGGTGATATACGTGGTGTAAATACAAAAAGACAAAGGGAACTGGAGAAGTTTATTCATGAAAAAACCCAGTGCCAGAAGCTGTAATACTTGAAACACTAATACATTACTGCCACTATCTTTGTGAAGTGATGTGGACATGAAGCAAATATTCGGAACATGGGCGTAGAAGTAGGAAAACTACATACAAAAGATTGTGTAAAATTAAAACAATAAGATTAAAAAAAAATCTGAAAAAGACTCACAAGACATTACCAGAAAAGCTATAGCGAGGAAGCGACAAATTAAAAAGAAGGGAGAAGACCAGGAACAAGAGAAAGAGTTACAAAATGGTGTTGGAGACTTTTTAATGTAAGTTTTGAAATACTTTTTTCTCTTCAAGAAATTTTGCAAATCTTATTATTATGAATTTTTACGTATCTGTATTTCAGCTTTGTAGTAAGGTACTGACTTGACATGTTGTATGTGTATTACATATCTCCTTAGGTACCTATCTGTCTTAATTTAAATTTTTTTATTTTTACTAAGAACTAAAATATTATACTATTAAAACTTTTCCGAAAACGAATATATTTATAATTTTTTTTTTTAATTTTTTTTTACGAAACTGGGTATATATTTACCAGAGTCCTAAGCATATAAAAATAATCATCCTTATGAGCCCAACATACTGTATATAGAGATAATGTATTGTTTCTCCATGAAAATGCATGTAAAATCATATAAAGACCTTCAACCCTTAAATTTGTACATAAAGAACAGGAATACCTTAATAAAATTGAAGACATATTAAATAACAATTATTTAATTATAAAATAAAAATAAATCTGTTTTTTCTCCTCAAAAAGGGACCGATTGGATAACGAATTTTAGTGTCATGTTTCGAAAACTTCGTAAAATAAGATGTGATCATATACTGCAGCTCATTATTGAATATATTATCATTATATGTTTGCAGTTCAATTTTAAATGCATAACTTGTTACTTTTTTGCAGAAATGTATTTACTTTTTTGTTAACTTTCGTGATTTATATTGAAATTTTGCGATTAAAATTCATGCTGTTATTTATGCATACATAAATTTAATTAGTTAATAAAATTATTTAATTTCCAGGTTTAAGTTTGTAGTCTATTGCTTTTTAACGTATATTATTACAAACTCCTTGTGATTTAGTAATGAATGAACTTTATGTGTTATAATACTTGCTCGGCTTTGTAATTGATTAATGCATGAATAGATTAATGGAAAAGTGATTATTGGAAGAAATTTAACTGGAATAATATAATTGGGAAAGTCCTTACTATGGAAAGGATATAATATAAATACTCGTAATCCACGCCAAGCATAACCGCCTTGGAATAGAGGACATAAGTTAGAGAAGTTTAAAAGTGTTTGTCTTTCATAAGAATCTTATAACCCTTCTGTAAATCATTGTAAATAACCATAAATATTTACTTAGTTGTATTTCTTAATGTGTTTACAAATATTTCATTAATATAAATTTTTTATTCTGTAAGCTACTACTAGACATATGATGGTTCCACGTTTTAAAAGTGTGTTTCTAAGACTAGGGCTGTTATATGTTTTCTTTAGTAGTAGTACAATAATTATAGTAAGTGTTCTTTAAGTGGATTGTATTTTCGTTTAGTAAATAATTTACGATAAGAAATAAACACAAGTTTAAAATAAATCACTGTATTGGTGATTTTATAATTTTATTTAGAAAACGCCCACTTCTAACTAGAAAATGATGGAATTATTAGATTTTTCTATCCAATCTCAAGGAGATACGAGGTGTACTATGACGAACGTTAATATCTTAAGATAACAGATTGCAATCATTAGAAAGGTCGTCTTTATGTTTCCAATACTGAAATAACACATTTCAGTAACACGCTTTTTAACGGTTAATACCAAACTGTTGATGTACAGTTTAATATGCATTCATGTGGAAGTTTTTAATCCTGAGAGCTATGTTTATATGGATTTGTATTAATTACCAGTTAAATCATTCTATCTGGTTATTAACTCCGACTGGGAAAGAAGATTATATCCAGTAATATATCCAAGAAAGGACAGTAACAGTTAAGGAAGAACGTAAATAATTTATTCTCAGCAGTTCTGAAAATTTAAGCAAAGGAGAGATTTTTATTTAAAGCTCTTTCTGTATTCACCGAAGTAAAAAGGTTTTGTACACTTAGCGAGCTTTAGTTAAATTTCCAATGCTCATAACTTATAATTGTAAATGTGTTGTATACCAATGCCCTAACAAACAGCATATTCAAAACACGTTTATCAAGGTATAATTCTTTATAGCTTAATTTATGAGCTATTATTACTTTATTACATTCCCTTGATTGTTCTGAGAAATCTCTTAAATTATGTTATAATTTTTGAACCGAACTAAAAATAAATTTTTCATAAGATACGCATTACGAAATAAAGTAAAACTTTTTATATTTGATTGACAGTTATTTTTATTCGGTAACTCTGACTAGTACAATAGAACTGTTGCATTTTTCAACATGTTACTCATAATTAGTTAATACCGTACATAAACACATAAATGACCAATAGAAAAAGTTGGGTTTTTGTGAGGATCTACAGAAAACACCTAATAATTTCTTTACAAGTTTGGTCCAAATGAATCAGGATTGTTTAATTACATGAAAACGTGAATGTGTAAGAGCCCCGTTCGAATTTCCAAAGCGCATTGCTACTTATGTTTAATGACAATACATTTTATAGTAGACTAATTTAAATTTAATGAGGGACATAATTCATAGGTTTACCATTCAATAAAAATACAAATTTCAGTCTTTTTTTATTAGGCTCACTTTAAATTCTCCCAGTGTAAAAAGTTTTTAATGTGCACCACGTGTTTCAAGCGTTTGGCTATCAGTCAATAATAACGACCTTAATTGAGATTGCGACACCTGAACTTTTATTCTTAAACAGTATAAATAACGTTTAATTCGGTGAACTAGAGAAGAGAATAATTTTTCACAATTACTTAAACATTCAGGGCTGTTACGTCTTTCATAGGCCTTAGTTGCCAAGTTCTTGACAAATGTTTTTTTATTTATTCGTATTGTTTCTAGATTTGCAATAAAAAAATAATCCTTTTTGTAGTAAAAAAAGTAAAAATATCCTCAGTGGTTTAAGTATAATTAATACATTTTGATGTTTCTCTTGTTTAATACGGTGATACGGTTGAAAACATAATTTCCTGGTATTGTTGATCACTTAATAATATATTTTAAAAGGGTTAAATCCCTAAAATCTAATTAAAGCCTATAAATTTAGCCTCTCTCAAATATGACACGGCGGGTAATATTATAAAATATGAAAAACAGTAACATGTGAATTTTTAAATGTGTTGAGAATTTTATTTGTTACTATCCGATAATATTGTAATATGTAAATTACTCGAGAAGACATTACTTTAGCTATGGAAAAAGAAATATTTTTATGAAACACAATTTGTTAATTAAATTAAATACAGCCTTTACTTATTTTGCTACTTACAGAAGAAACTTCGTTTACATACAAAGTAACATTTCAGTATTAATATTTTTATCACAAAGACCACTTCAAACGCAATAAACTTCATTGCCCACATAATTAAGACCACTAATTGCGAGAAGCATTGTATCTCCAATGTATGTTATTCAAATATTATTTTTAACTTAAATGTCGTGTTATTTTCTGTGGAATATATTTTATTTTATATGACGTTCTTTTGTTTGTCGCAGATGATGAATGGAGTGGTGAGTACAGTTCTACAAGACCTGCAGTATCAGTTATTAGACCCAAGTACTCAAGTCAGCCGGATTAAAAAACAAATTATTAAAGTACTGAGCTCAATAAAATAGAAAGTTTTGAATAAGGGACTTTTAAAGTATTTTTGTTGAACTTCAAATATTTGAAAGTATATTACAGAGTAAAACATTGAAAATTATATAAATTTTCAATATTACGCTTTTATTGAACAAAAAATATGTTGAAAACCTAACAAAATGTTTTTAAATAACATTAGTCTCCAAAAACTGTGTATGTATTATGAAAGATTTTCACTGTAAACTTAGTCTATAAGCAACAATTGACGGAGGTTGAATCTAAAACACAGGATATTATAAACAATAGCCATAGCTTATCCTACATAATTTGCATCACTATTTTGATGTTTTGGATAAAATACAAGGAAAAGTAAGTACAATACTACAAAAATCACCATAAGTATGTCAGGTACATATAAAATTATGAATTTCACATGTTATACGTGAAGGAACTGTAAATGTTATTGTATATAAATATACATAACATTGCAAGTAGGCGTTACTAAAACCTTAAAGATTTTAAAATATGGAACGTAACACTAATGAAAAACAGAAAATGGTCATTTTTAAAGCCATAAAATTAAACGGCACAAGTCACAAACTGCTGAATAACAATGAAGAGATCAAGAGGGATTGTCCTGATGATTCAATCATTCCACTACATTACAGGGAAGCATTCTTTCTCTGGTGTCTTTCTGGAGTAGAATCACCTTCAAATCGTGATGAACTGTTTTTTATTTAACCCCACGAGTCATATAATTAGACAAAATTAATACTATCCTAGATAAGTTCTTTATATTTATATTAATTTGTATATCGTCATAAAATGTAGCTCTTCAGAGATATGCAATAGTATGTCCTTTTGATCTCTACAGGTTCGATTAAAAAATAATGTCTTAGATAATACAAAGCGAAATCCCATGGTAATTTCCTGCAGGTACACAGTAATTCCTTAAAATCTGCTTTGCTTTGTGTATAAACATATTCTGATATACAAGAATTAGAAATTCCATAAACGTTTTGAAGTACTTAAACAGCAAAAATTTTTGGGATTTAAAAATTTGCTCAGATATTCGTAATATAGATTAAAGGCATGAAATATAATAAAACAGGTATAAGTTCATAAAATTGCTGCGTGCCTCACGACTTGAGTAGAAAACTAAAGCATTTTTTTTATTGTAATTAACCACACATCAGGGAAAAAATGGGATTGTAGCCCCTAGAAGACATATTTTTATTGTAAAACAGGCAATGTGCCTTATACTTTAAACAGGCAAGCTTGAGATTTTGCATAATGATCAATTATCAGCAGGAATTGAAATGTAATTGCAACGCCTAGAAGAAATAAACGTTTTTCCAACTTTCGAATGTTTAAAAAAGATGAAAAATAATACACTCGTACATTTCTTATATAGAAAATCAAAAGAACTTTTAAAAATATCATCCCACAGGAGTTTAAATAGTGAGTGAACCCTAGAATAACATATAATTTGTTTTTAAACTTTACTCTGTCGTAGGAGGGTGAAGTATGACACGTACGTTTATTATGTCCTCAACAAACCACAGGCATCAGAAATAGCTGAGATCGGAAGTAGATTACAATGGATGGAAGTAGTCTTTTAGAATGCAAAAAAATACAAAGCTACTAGAACACCAGAAGTTACTTACCGGAAGATTCCAAGGGCAAAAGCGGGTGACAGCTAGTATGATTAATAAGCTTCTGCCTTAATGGCCTTACAAGTTCCAATTTTAATCTTAAAGGAGCATTTTTGTTAATTTTAAACTAACTTATTACTAAGACATATGTATTGCTAAGACAGAATTTCCAAATCTAATAATCAATTTAATAACAGATTATTTCTTTATGTTGGTTTACGTTCCATGGCAATTTATAAAATTTATTAATAAGAAAATGAGATAACAACTACGTTGTAATTGTAAACTGATGTAAGCACTAAGGGAGTCCATAATTCCAAACCACTTCAACCCTCATTAATTACTGTAGTGACCTCTATTGTGACGTTACAGTCTAGTAACTCCTAGAGTTAGTGACATCAATTAGGTCATAATTGTAAAATATGTAAGCACTATGAGTCCTTACGGTCAAGACACTATAACTTTCAGTAACTACTAGAGAGACCTCTTGTGACGTTACAGCCTTGTAACTTCTGAGTAAGAGGCAGACATTATGCTTTGATTGTAAACAGATCTTAAGGGAGTCCATGTAATAGCATGGACATATATAACATGTAATATTAAAAATTTTCATGGCTATTCCTAAGGTTTCTAGGATGAACATAGGTCTATTCTTATTTCGTAAGTCCTTTAGGACTACGCCCCACTGGTCTTTAGAGTAACGAAATATCATATCTTAGTAATTTCTGCAATATTTATAAAATGAACCTGTCAAATGCAATCAGCTGTTATGTGTAAACATTGTTTACTATTTTCAATTTGTTTACTTTTATAGTGAGTAAAGTTTTAAATAAATAATCATAATTCTAACGCAGTTTTAGATTTCAGTGATTAAGTAAGTTCTAATATACCTTAGAATATGCCCTAAAACATAAGAAGGTCAGAATTTAATTGCGAAGACTCCCTTTCAAGCAGTCCGCAAGAACTATGCTAGATTAAAGCTTTCTAGTTCACTGTACGTTTCTTTTGAACTAATGTACCAATTGCAGTTATAAAATATTTAAAAAAGTTTACCATATATTTAAAGACTGATATAAATAAAACCCGTAGGCTTATCTTAACAGAGTTATATATTTTCTAGATCGGAAATCCAAATAAACAATGGAACAAAACATACCAAAATTTAAGTAAATTACAATGGCCATAGTATATAAAATCTTTGACGTATATTTTCTTGATCGTGAAAACAAGGCGTCGGAAATAGTGCGCTCCAACCAGTAGCATTTATAAAAGTGCAACGCGTACCAAATTGCATGCAAAACAGCGGGTAACTGGTTGCAGCGCTTTAACACATTTTATGGATCGTGTGAAGAAGGAAAACTTAACATTGGTGTCGTAGTGCTCATATAGGTGAAATACCTGCGAATTCGCGTGCGAAGCCGCGAGAAACTGCTAATATAATTGGTGAATATAATTTAAACACCTCAAAAAATTTTTATTTTAGAGATTAACAAAAGAATATAAGCCTTTTGAAATATTTAATCGGAAATAAAAAGTGCTACAAGCATCACCACCACAAGCTATGATAGAAGTCCCTACATAAAATGTCAAGATGCAATTTAAAAACCAGATAGATTATGTTAATACCAACTACCAGTCATTAGCAAAACAAGTCTTTCACACAAAGTTCATCTCAGGCAAGTCTGTGGAAATGACATACGAGCGTCAGTCGTAGATGGGAGACAGTTAAAATAGTTATTAACAGTTTAAAATTGTAAAACAACTAAAACCATAACGGTTTTGTGATTTAAACTTTTACAAAGCGTTTAAAATAAGTACTGAAAAAGAGCTATACAAATTAACCATTTCAAAACTTCAGCATTTAATGTATACAGAAAAGTATATTTGATCACTATTAAGAGGTTTCTAAATTTTAGCACGATAATCGTGTATTTTAGCTGGATAAGCATATATTGGACATTTCATTTTTAAAGAGATCTAAAGAAATATTACCAGTATGACCAACTTTATAACGTCATTATTATATGTATTGCATTTGCTAATAAAAATCCATTCAGAGAGCCAAATGGATATGCGTCGTAGCGAGCAGAACGCATACTTCTAATATACGGTATGATTAAATCTCTGAGAAAACATAAAAGAAAATTTTTAGAAGGTTTATAAATGATTTTTAATCATTTATGATTAAGAATAGAAATTTACCAAGATTTTCAAGATTTTTTATGAAATATGTGGGAAACATTTATATTTAAAATGTTCTTCCTTTTTAAACAATCCGGTTACAATCAAAATAATGGATAGCAGTCATTAGTTAGTTTATTCTAACTACTTTTGACGCTTTTAAATAAACTTTACTTCGTTTTGGGTCAAGTAAAAATGCTGAAACATACATATTTTATATAATAGAAATAAGTATTAACTATTAAAATCAACATAATAACTAAAATAAACGGTAAAATTAACCGTGTCCTTAAGGTTATCCAAAAAAGTTTGTTATTTTACTGTAGCTTAATAAGTGCTGCAGCTTAACAGTCAAAAAGGTACAAACACTACTTTACAATTACTTAAAGCCTTAATACAAGAAATTTGTAAAAACATTATCAAAATTTTGAATATAACTTACGAACCTAACTAATTCAAAATTTTTTATGCATTCTAAGCTATATATCAACGAAATTTGCTAAAAGTATGTAGGAGGTTTGAGCACATTTTGATAATGTTCATATCTAAACACAATATTATTATTTAGGCTGATTTTCATTAGTAAATCCAATTGAAATTTTTAGCATTAAAAACTACAGAATATTTTTACAAAGTTATGTGTTGTTATAAAGTATAAATATGAATTTAACCTATCAAATGTATATGAGGAACACAGTGAAACAAGCTCAGGATGAATTTAATTAGCTCAATTCATGCTTAATGGCGAAACTTCTTTTCCTATTAAAGGTTCAACAAGTTCTTAGTGAAACCTATCTATAATCTAGACTCGGTTACTAAAGTATTCTTTTGAAGGGACACTTTAGTTTTCATCTTGACCTCTTGCATGCATCTCACATGTTTTACAAGCTCTTTTACGCATTCTTGAATGTTTACAGACTACAACTAAAAGCGTTTTTAAAATGAATGTTGTTGGTAATGGGTTAAGTGATTTTCCTTATTAAAATACCTTATATGATATTTCTCTTTAGATGGATGGTATAAAAAGTTAATTGTTATTAGATTATCAGGAAGCATAAAATTATTTTGGACATGATATATTACAGATTAAAATCATATTTGCAATGGGACCCATTAAATTATTAGTGTCATTGTAACCAATTTATTTTAAAAGAATATCAAATTGATAGTTTGAACTTCTTGTTACATTTGCAGTCCGTTGCCCTGGTTTCTATCAATAATAAATAACCTTGCCATAATTATTAAGCTACAGAATGTAAAACAAAAAGTATATTCGAACGCAACATACTATATTTAATTTCACCTTTGAAATATGCGTTATCTTGGGATAATAAGAAAACCTTACTAAATGTATTGATAATCAACGAATAGTTATTAAACAATTATTTTAAAACGGTATAAAAATGTAATCCCATATTAAATATAATTATATATTAGTCGATACTAAATCTCAATCTCAAAAGAAGTAAGAACTTTTCAGGCCAACGAACTCGGATACATTTTTGACTTTGCTCACCGACAAGAAACTGCCAGAATCCGCTTACGGTAAGACTTACATCCGCTTCCTCACAACACAAAGTTAGTAGTAATAGTAATACAATTCTCTCACATATTAACTTCTATTCTTACAATTGTTCCATTTATTTATAAAGTTTTCGTTGTTCCTAAAATTTTGTGTTATTAAACTGTAACTAATTATAATTGTCAATAAAACTTCTTTGAGCTACACCTTTTATTAAAATTGATAACACTATAAATGCACTAAAATTGAAAGAATAGAGTGGAAATTCATGATTGTAGTTTTATTTATTTCATTTATTTAAATTAACTTTCTATTACATTTTAGAAATAAAGTAAATATTCTAAGGTGATTATAGTGGTATATTAATTGGTAAATAGTAGTGGCTTTACCATTTCGAAATGGATTTAACTTTATAATACATGTTTTAAATAAAGGAATATATCGGTTATTTAATGTTAATGTATAGCAGTAACAGTTCAAAATTAAGGACTATGGATCTCAAATAACTGAATTTAAGGATTGACGTTACAATGTGGCATTTAAGCGTCTCAGTGACACTATTCCTATAGTAAAAATTATTTTTCAAATTATAGCAAAATTTTTTCATTTGTTGTTAAATTTTAAACGCCTTAACTTTGATTATGTTTAATGGAACAACTAAAATAGACTAGATCAATAAAAGAAATATATGTTCGTAACATATTTTTAGGGAGGGATCCGTCTCTGGTTGAGAAATTGGATGTGTCTCCAATACATATTTGTAATTTACACCCTAGCTGACAAGATATTTTTTGAAACAAAAAAAATATTCCTTAGCGAAAATCTCAAGTGATATATGTTAGAGAAGATTATATTACTTAAGGCATATTTCATGTTTTTAGATATGTGTAAATATAATTTAGCAACACAGAAAAGGTGTTAAAAGGTTTAATGAATAAAACCCGAGAAATATAAGTATTTTATTTTATTTTAAATCAACATTCAATAAGCAGTGAGACATAGTGCTTAAGTCGGATTTCAAACTCTCACTTAGGTCACGGTGAACAAAATGTATAAAATCTCAATATTAGTTGTGGATAATAATAGTGCAGAGTTATAACATTTATACATAAATTTGCATCTATTTCAAAACAATTTTCTTTTTTTACTTTATCTAGATGTTTTAAAATATTTTATAAGCAAATTTATTTATTTAAAAATATATTTCAGCTGTAAATGCAACAGTAGTTTTTCGAAAATTTTCCATCGTTCAGTTATACATAATTAGCAGTTACAGCTACTATGGAATTTATTGACCTTCATTATATATAATATACAACCATGAATTAGTTCGCAACTATTGCTATTTTATGTTACACATACACAGTCCCTAAAACTGTGTACATTAACCAACAGGAACGTCGAAAATGAGAAA
>NW_025778173.1:0-19950 GCF_021130785.1 Homalodisca vitripennis
GCACTTATAACGCAATAAATGGTAGGCTCTATGTATTTTTGAAATGAAGTAGGCATTATTTTGGGTGCATATTATTACAGTGTTCATGATTAAGAGCTTCAGATGTTAAGCGAAATCGCGAATGGTTTTTAATTTAGGCTACGATTATGTGCTCATCTGATTCGCGTGATTTATATTTCGTCACCATGGTTGAGTTTACTTTGTTTTACCGATCAAGAAAATATAAATACATATCCCAGTCTGAGAAGTCTAATTTCGATAATAAAGCGTCTATTTACACCATTTGTAGGTTTACTTTACGGTCTTAAGGTATATCATCGTGATTATATTTTTCCATGTTTAATTTGTTGCACTGATACGAGAAAATCATACATACGTAGTTCTTTAAACCCTACCTTCTCTCAAAAATACAACTAAGGGATTTATATCTGTATTAGACTACTGACCAAGTACTACCATACTTAATGTTTGCTAAATTGTACGGTTTACAAAAAAAGTTAAATATATTACTAAAATTTCAAAACTGTATAATCTGGAGAAAAGGTAGAATTAATAGGAAGTATTGCTGCTTTCAAGCTTACTCTATGGTTTTGGAGCCTATATCACGGAGAAACAAATAAAAATTGTAATTTAATCTCATTAATCATCATGGGGGGACAGTTCAATTGAAACGATGCAAAAGTTTCGTATTGAGCTTCTTCGTCGTCGACCTTCATTGGACCTTTTCAGATGAACATGAACTCCAAGATTCCCAGGGTTCAAGTCTGAGACAGCGTTTAGATACCAGACGGTGCACAATAAAATGGGAAGGTGAACTAAGAGCTAAACTCAAAAGTATTCAATTGGAACAACCCCTTCCTACCATAGCCACGTTTATGTGTATGAATTCTGTCATATAATACAATTTTTAAACATGCAGCAGAGAATTACATTGAACAGGATCTTTTCAAATAATTAATGACACGGTGATTGCATCACAATGCCATTTCTTACGGGAGATTTTTGTAACGTGAGAAAATAGTAGAGTAAATAAATCCTGTAATTAAACTTATAACATCCATAAAAGATTAAAAAAATGTGACATATTAACAGAAATGTAAGACCTACATATCCTAAAACACACTACACAATTTGTAATAATGAACATGTGTACAAAGTTTTATTTTATTTTTTTAAACTCTGACCATGTAACCCGAATTAATTACTATAAATCTGAATAACTCGTGTGGAAAGATATGTCGAGGTGAAAAGTTTGCATGAAACGTCAATATTTCGTATCAACTCCTTCCTTGTATGATATTCCTTTTGTCTATCTGCCTGTAGATATCTTGAGAATGAAATGAGTCATAGATTTGAAATTTATCATTTCAACGTGGTGTGGGCGTACTTCCTGCCTTGTAAAATAGTACAGATTAATGACATGATAACTATATACTTAAGGTGCAACACAATATGAAAATTGGAGCGCATTCATTTGGAAGATGAGTTATTAATCAGTAGCGTATTATTTAAGAGGGTGTGTACAGTCATAGAGGGGATGAACAAAGTAAAACAATTATATACTCTATGTTTATACCTTTAACACATCGTAACTAAAATATTCGTGAGTTTTACTGGAAAACGTCATGAAATTATTGAATATACTGAATTGATTCAATTTCATCAATCAATCATGTTGTTGAATGGCTATTGTGAAGTGTAATTCATTACCACTGTAAAGAACCATTTTCACTGTTACTTTTCATGCAATCCAGAACAGAAGACGTGGCTTATGTCTTTATGTCTCCTTACAAAATTTTTCCCGCAGGAAAACATTTCTTTTAACTGAACGAATCAGGTAACTCACTTGAAATGTAAAAGTTTCATTCGTCCTCGAAAACATATTAACTGATTCTACTGTTTACCTTAAGTTTCCAAAATTATTTAGTATTTCAATGTATTTACTTTTTGACGATAGATTATTGCAACTGATTTACAGCCCTTCAGCAACTAAAAAGTAACCAGGGAGAAAAAACCTGACACTATACAAAGTTAAAGATGTATATCATTTTAAAGGGTTTTGATAACATAAAGTTTTATAATAAGAAATTTGAAATTTATAGCCTAAAACTATAACTATTTAACTACTTAACTATTTTTACATAGCCGGCACTGCACTATGCTCTGGACATCTCTATGAGAAGATGCAACCTGGTTGAACCACTTGTAAAACACAAGCGATACTCTCGTAAGTTAACATGTCAAAACATTGTGAAACATTCGTAATTAAACTGTATAAACAGGTGATACAACTCGCAATTGAATCTTGGTCAAACAGCTGACACACTCATAATTTAATTATCCACACAGGTGACACACTCGTAAAATTTAATTGTTACAATACAGCTGAAACACTTAATTTAATTGAGAAGCACATGGTCCACGTCTGTAGTAAATTGACCAAACAAGTGACACACTCGTAATTTAATTGTTAAACAGGTGACAAATTCGTAAGTTAATTGTCCAAACGAGCTGACACACTTAAAATTTAAATTTGTACAAACAAGTGATACACTCTGAAGTAAATTGACGAAACAAGTGAACACACTTCTCGTAATAACTCAGTAAAATAAGGCAAAATAAGGATGCAACCTCGGAATGAAAGATAATAAGCTAAAAATTTGCATACGTCTTTATTTTGATGGTATAAAACTTACCTCAAAAGTCTCATATAATCACATGTACGCGTCTTTAGATATTTAAGGTCAAAGTTCACGAAAATCAGTTTTTTTTACAATATCTCGTTTCCCTTACGCTAAATGACTTTGAAGGTGGTTAGAGAAATTGTAGAGCAGAAAATTCTCTTCAACTTTTGTCTGAAGTAATTTTATGTACGTCCAACCCTTTTTGAGATACAGCGCAAAGAGTAGGGGACCGCTTACCTGTATATACGATAATGCGAGGTCAGCCAGTAGAATACAATAAATAAATTAGTTATATTGTTAATTAATCACTTTCTATTATTATTATCAATACTTAATACTATTATTATTGTTAGCATTACTATCATTATTATTAAATTTGTATTGTTATTAAGTTTGTATTATTATTTTATATACCATTTTACAGATATTAATTGTAAATTATATATTCTCTAAATAATACTTATTTTATTTTTACCTATCATACAATATTAAAAGAAATACTATTCGTCCATGTTACTATATTACTATGAATATTATATCTCGAAATACAAATCTCTTGTACGACGTTTGCTGTTTCTGCGAAGCTGTAGCAGATGTTCCATTTTTGACCGGGTTTTTTGTTTGTTGACTTTCTACACACCGTCACGAATGAGTTTGGAATTTCTATGTATAAGTACAGTAGTGGTGGTGAGATATTGACTTGATGATGGGAATGGTAGGGTATTTCTCTGTGTTAGTATTTCTATACCGATAAATTTTTATTTTATCCCTTAGTTGAAAACGACCATCTTAGCATTAACAGACCGTCTACGATTTTGAGTTAATATCAGAAAGTGCTTCTGTGATCGGTATAGAAATACTAACACAGAGTGAATTACCCTACCATTCCCATCATCAAGTATATATCTCACTACCTACTACTGTACTTATACATAGAAATTCCAAACTCACCTCGTTACGGTGTGTAGAAAGACAACAAAAAAAAAAAACCTGTCAACAATGGAACATCGGCTACTAACTCAGTAAAATAAGGCCAAATAAGGATGCAACCTGTTCTGCTACAGAATCTGCGAACAGCTTCGCAGAAACAGCAAAACGTCGTAACAAGAGATTTTTATATTTCGACATATAATATTCATTAGTAATAAAGTAATATGGACAGAAGAGTATTTCTTTTAATATTGTTCATGTTATAGAAGTAAAAATAAAATAAGTATTATTTAGAGAATATATCATTTATAAATTAATATCTATAAATATGGTAAATATTAAATAATAATAAAATAATAAAAATTTAATAATAATGATAATAATGCTAACAATAATAATATTAGTAAGTAATCAATAATAATAGTAGTTAAGTGAATAATTAACTATATAACTAAATTATTTATTGTATTCTTACTGGCTGACCCTTCGGCATTATTCGTATATTAAAACCCACCCATTATACAGGTAAGCGGGCCCCCTAACTCTTTGCGCTGTATCTCAAAAAAAGGGTTGGACGTACATAAATATTTACTTTCAGGCAAACAATTTAAGAGAATTTTCCGTTCTATTAATTTCCTCTAAACCACCTTCAAAGTCATTTAGCGTAAGGGAAACGGAGATATTTTCAAAAAACTGATTTTCGTTTGTGAACCTTTGACCTGTAAAATATATATAAAGACGCATACACGTGATTATATGAGACTTTTGAGGTAAGTTTTTAATTACCATCAAATTAAAAGAACGTATGCAAATTTTTAGCTTATTATCTTTCATTCCGAGGTTGCATCCTTATTTTACCGGACCTATAAGTTAATTTTCCAAATAGGGTAACAGCACTCGTAATTTTAAAAATTGTTTAAACAGGTGACAAATTCGTAAGTTTTTTAATTGTCCAAATAGGTAGACACACTCTGTAATTTTAATTGGTTTAAAACAGGTGACAAATTTCGTAAGTTAATTGTCCCCAAACAAGCGTAAACACACATCGTAATTTGAATTGTTTAAAACAGGGTGACAAATTCGTAAGTTAATTGTCCGAAAAACAAAAAAAAAAAAAAAAAAAAAAAAAAAAAGAAACAGGGTGGCACACCCTTTAATTTTAACTGCCAATCACTAATTGAAACACTCTGTAAGTAAACTGTTCCGAACAGGTTAGACAAACTCCGTAGTTTTACTGTTCATAACAGATTTTACTGTCCTAATTTACTTGCACTCCGTAAGTAAATTCCAACAAGACTGGTGAACTATCTACGTAATTTTAAACCGTACATATAACTAGGTGGACACGTTCGTAAGTTAATTGTAAAACCAGGTGAACATATCTAAGTAAACTGTCAAATAAGTGACACACTAGTAAAGTAAATTGACCAAACCGGTGATGCACTCGAAATTTTAATTGTTAAACAGGTAACACACCTAATTGTGTTCTTTTGCCAACACAACTAACAAGTTGTTGGTTGTTTACTAACCTGTTACAACTTATTGATTTGTAGTTATTGTGAAAATAAGAGCAGTATAACGAGTATAACGAGAGATGACACGAATTAGCTGAAAACTATAAAATAACTCTACATAAATTAAAAAAAAAAAATGGCTTCAAAACACCTTAAAACTACAAGGGGAAAACACAACAAACCATTATGAAATTATTATCAGTATATTGTGTACATGTGAGTGATATAAGGAAAATAATGACTTTAGCAATATGAATTTGTGATACAGGAAAACTATAAATAAATATATTGGCAGTATTTAATAAATACAAAACCATTCTTACCTCTAATTTTCTAGTTCTACTTCCCCAAATCCTTTAGTTTCTATTACAAAGTTAGAAGCTAAAATTTCTATTTGTGTTACAAAATGTTATATGAAAGGTAGGTATGTAAATACATGAATGTATATTTTAGCGTGACTAAACCTATTGTCACACCAGTACACATTGTACGGTAGTACCTGTTCATTCATGTCATAGTTGATTACTGAGTGCAGCACGAATGTTAAAGCAATGTGAAGAGGTGTACAGACCGTGTATTGTACTGTACATGTGCGACATGTGCAGAACGGGCCCGTCAGTGTAAGATTACAATGGGACCTACCAAAGCCGATCATTAGGCTGAGGTTTATTTAGATGCGACACTCCCCTCTCCCCCCCACACAATGTGACAAATTGAGGGGCAGGTGATGACAGATGGCCCTCTCCATTGTCCCCCCTCCCCCCACAAATGTGCGACCAAATTGAAAATCTGCTCCGGGGTCAACAGCGCTTCCCGAGTGCTAAATGATTGCCCACTGCAAGTCCGTCAGCACACTTCTCAGTTTAATCTCGAGCTTTATCTACGTTATTTTTACATACAATGTTTGAATTTATTTATTTTCCAAATTTGAATCATAGTTTACACCGAAAATGTTTTTATCTTCTTATTTTCCTAATATTTTTGGGAAATGTACACATGCTGTTGTATTCTTGTTTGAAGTGTTATTTTTGACGATTGAAGGATTGTGAAGAAAACAGGATTTTCCCGGACATTTGCCATCGTTTAGTGAAACAAAAAAGTCAGTAACGCTATGTTTAGAGATTGCAGATACACACACCAGAGCGTTGTAACTAGAAAAGTGCAATGAATTTGAGAGTACTGTGTTTTTAATATATATATATTATATATATTATATAAATATATATATATATATATATATATAACTTATATGGCCGTGCCTAGGTAGGGTAGGTGGTGTCCCGAGGCAAGCGTGACCTCACCTCCCCCCCCTCTTCAACATTAATACAAATATTATAAATCCCTATCAAAAGTGTACCGGGCGCACTCACACTGTAATCCAGGCTAACCCATCGTACTTCAAAACGTTAGGCCTGTGGAGTTGGATTATTTATTCAACGATAATGATAAATACGATTACTTAATCATTTGCATAACGATTTTATATAATAACATTAACATTTCTACATTTAAACATATACTAACAACACAATGTTTATTAAGGAACATAAATGTTGTACAATTCTGTAGCATAATAATAATTTTTTACATTTAGTCATACAATAAACAACATAATGTTTATTAAGGAGCATATGTGTGTTGCAATTCTCTAGTATCATATTTAATTTCTACATTTAGCCACAGAATAACAACACAATGTTTATTAAGAAGCATATTTGTGTTGCATTGCTCTAGTATAATAATACAAGTAATATTAGACTGTGTTCCATTTAAGTTTTGTGTTGCAATTCTGTAGTATAATTCAAAATGTATACATTTATCCATACAATAACAACACACAAACGTTTATTAAGGAGCATTACTTGTGCTGCAGTTCTGTAGTATAATAATAATTTATAAATTTACCCATATGATAACAACACAATGTTTATTAGTGCATAATTGTGTTTGCAAACTCAGTAATATATTAAAAATTTTACATTTAGCCATTCAATAACATACACAATGTTTATTTGTGCATATTTGTGTTGCAATTCAGTAATATATATTAAAAAATTATACATTTAGCCATAACAATAACAACACAATTTGTATTAAGGAACAAAAATTTGTTGTAATTCTTTAGTATAATAATACAAGTAATATTAGACTAAGGCTGTGTTATTATCACGCTTGCCTAAACCCGAGGTGGCTCCTCCCTCAGCCTACAACTGCAGCGCCCGGGGCAGCTTGCTCTGGTCGCCCCTCAGCATCTTCTCGGCGCTGTCTTTCACAAGTTCGATTTTAACATCCATCCGTGTGTGTAACTAATGCGAGTGCTACATCACAGATGATCAGACATTTACACTGAAGAGCATTCTAAATAAAATAGCCTATAACACAAATCATTCTCTGCATCTACTCATAATTAGAATAAAATGCCATAGTTTTTCTGTTAGCTAAATAAAAAATTGGCGACCTCATCCGGGACTCCTCACTCAGATTTACCATGTAAAGGAGATTTCATACTTACTTTGTACCACGAATTTTCTTTTTTCCTATCCTTTGCCTTTCTGATTGTCCCCAATGTACTGTCGAATTTTTAAACAAAATTGAAAAAAACAGTCAGTTTACTCTTCTTCATTTCTCTTTGTATGGTAGTCCTTGATTATTTGAACCTTCCCTTGTTCGGTATTCAGTTATTATTCTAACGTGAAAGAGTTGAAAAATGAAATGAGGAGTAAGTTTTACCCAACAGAAACACGGTTTTACTGCAATTGTTGTTCTATCTTCGGTACATCTTACTTGTTCAACTGTTGCCCTATTATTACTATTGCGAATTAAAAAAATCGCCACCCATTTCTTAATTTTCCTACGTTTCCTTTCCAACAGATAACCATTTATCATATAAACTTTAATAATTGCATATTACTCTTTGCATGATTGGTCTATCTTAGCTTCGGGCAGTTTATATTTAGTTTGCGTGTACACAATATTCTTTTTTGTGTCACAACTCATCAGACATACGGCAGAAAACGTGGTATAGTTTATAGTTTTCCAGCTCAGAAACTACCGATCTAATTTGACAGAATTTTATTAACATACAGCAAAACATATGTTTTGCGGTTTTCTATTATTTTACTAAAGAAAAACTCACAATTATCCAATAATTTGTGTATTTTATCACGAGGCCTTTCGACATCGAAGATGCCATCAATCAGGTGTGAATAAACAATTGAAAATAAATATCAGCTGAATCAAACTTAATTCAAAATGTATATGGTTAAAAGTAAAATAAAATAAAATAAATATTAGTATATATATATATATTATATCTATATATTATTTGTTGTTTTATATATATATATATTTTACTTATATATATATATATTTTAACTTTATATATATATATATATATATAAAAGTTTTGGTCAAAAAAGAATTTAGTTATATTTTAAAGGAATGGCAAATTTTGAATCGGTCCAAAATCATTTGTTTAATATTTTTTCTTTATGTTTTGTTATGTATAATGTTTTTCATATGCGTCGAGTTTCTTCTTGTTTATGGACTTGTTTTAATAATGTAAAGTTTTTAAAGGTGTGGTTTGTTTCAAATGCATGTTTGGCAATAGCTGATTTTTTCAGTTTGTCCATATTTATAATATCTTTCGTGTTCTTTGAATCTTTTTTAATGGTTTCTTTTTGTCTGGCCTATATACATTTTATCACAATCTTCACAGTTAATTTTGTAAATGCCAACTTTTATTTTCATCTAAAATTTTATCTTTTGGATTTCCAATTAGGTTATTTATCTTATATGGTGTGCAAAATGTTATGTTCATGTCAAGATGTTTTCTAAATACTTTTGCGGGTTTATGAAAATGTAAGAATTAGTGAATACTTATTTTAATGAATGTCAAAAATTCTATGGAAGTTCTATGGTACATGCTATAGCATGTACCTTAAATTTATTTTTGTCAATTTAATTTTATATGTTCTTGAAATCTATTTAAATTAGAAAGTCTCGTATGGGTTTAACGATTTCCAGGTTTTGAGCATTATGAGAATTATAAATGAATTTCTCAAACAAAGGGCAATAATCAAATATACTAACATTTTCGAAATATTTTCCTCCAATCTTCTTCCCCTTTTTGTCATTAACGCACTAATACAAGACAGTTTCAGAATGGTAGTTTTGTGGAAATTTAACGAAAATTTGTTACACAAATGCTGCTTTTATAGCGAAGCACCGATCACGATTACACACAATACAAAACTCGACTACGAGTACTAATATTAATTAGTAATGTGTAAAATTATATATTTGGATTTTACTGTTACACATCCAGTACAGTGACTACAACTAATAATTGAACATTTTTTCAAGTAAGAAAATATATATATAATATAAATAAAAACATTGTGAAATTTTTGCAAAACTACCCACGCGCTTTTACACATCCTGCGCTCCAAGATGAAACTGATAAGGTGAATGTTATGGCTGTGTAGCCATGACTAAGTCCTTTCTAAATTTTCTCGCTTTTGCACTACAAATTGAATAAATATCCCCTAAAAGCATGAGGGAGATGGCCGTGACGCATCCTCCTGCCGAAAATGGGATTTTAAATTTGAGAGTCAAGGGAGGTATGATTGGACAAGGGCCCCCGTGGACTCCACATGTCCCCTCTAATTCTTACATGGTCTAATAGAGTTAGCGGGGCTCTCGGCCCAATCAGGGGATGATTCGATGTCTGGAGGGCGGGATTGCGCGAGGGAGTGTTTCCTTCCGGCGGTGTAGCGTAGGGCAAGGCGCTGTACTGGACCTATTGTTCTTTCCACCACCATTTTGTCTGGAATTAATTGTCTAACAGACAACAGTAAAACACTCAGGCACTTCTGTAATAAATCTCAACGTTGAACTTTTAGTCGTAGGCTCGTGTGCCTTTAAACTCAAAATATCTTTTTTTATAGCTTTACAAGATTTAGGTGTGTTCCAGGTTTTTTTAATTTTTAATTCATATGTACTTTTTTAAGAATAACGTTATCTGAGAACAGAACAGAAAAGATCGTACCATTCTATGAGGAATTAAATACTTTGGAAGTAAGAAATTTAAGCACTTTTGTCTGCAAAACCCAAATAAAAACCGCTGAAGATACAAATGTAAAAACATATTTTTATTCAAAGTAACATTATTTATTGTGTATGACTCAAAAATTATATTTAAAAATCCTACTACTCTTGGTGGAATAAAAAAATTCCTTATATTTCGATATGGTTATTAAGAAGGCTTTTTAGAATAACTTAAAAAGAATATCTTAGTAAGAATACTTTTAAGAAGGGCTGAGAATAAAATCTTCCCTAAAAGAGAATTGCAACGGAACGCCGATTTCACCTCTAAGACCTTTCTAGTAAGTACTATAAAGACACGAAATGTTCTTTAATGCAGTTTGTGAGAGACCACTAAACAACTTTTTTTGAAATTGTGTGGGAATATCAAGTTTGTATCTCGTTGTGAAAACTAATTAGCTAACAACAGCTACACAAAATACATAGGTTGAAGGATTTAAACTGAAGGTTAACTGGTTTATGGTCTTACGTCCGTGTAGGACTTTGTGTTAGCTCCAGACAGCTCTAATTGGCCTTATCAAGATCAGACTAAGTACATACTAGGTTACTTACTATCTATAGTATTTTAGACTAAGAAAACTATACTTTTTCGTTCTTTATTAAAGTATATTGTTATAGTCTCGGTACAAACTATTATTTAGCAAAATGTCATACACATTATCAATTTGTTCTTACCCCAGTTCATACATAAATATTTAGCAGTACCTAAATGCAATCTGGAGCATCAAATTAAAAAAATATTAGTTTTTATCTCAAAGCTAATTTTTTAATTGCTTTCATATTACAAAAAGGTATTTTTATTCCAACCACTTAAAAAAGTCCCTTTTTAAAAATAAATCATTTCATTTTAATGCAATTGTTATTTTACACATTTATTGACGCGTTGATAAATAAAAATCCAACATTTAATTAATTCTTCTGGTGAGAATATATTATCTGATCGCTGCCGGTTTATCAGCCTCTTAATCCTTAACCTCTCAATCAGTAGCAGTAGTCAAATACTAAGTGTATTCTCATGTTTGGAAATCGAATGATTTCAGAGTTTTACACTGAAGGATTTCTACAGGATGTAACTTTGCTTTTACGATACATTACATATAAAGAATAAATCCGTATTTGATAATTAATTATCATTGATATTAATAAAAACTTATCTTCGGTCACAAAAAAAGAACAAATTACATTTTGGGAAATTAAGGAATGCAGGAGGGAAAAATTTTTTTTTGGATGACGAATTTTCGAGCGTGATGTGAAATTTATAAATGTAAACCTCATTAGAGAAAGGTATAAAGACAGATTTGGGAACAGTTTAGCAAAAATATTTCTTGAAAACAAAAATAAGATATTTTGTGACATTTACGGTACGCATGGGGGGTTTATTTTGGGGAGGGGATGAAGCTTTTACAACATGATGACGTGTTTTTGGGGTGGTGTGAAGTTTATAAATATAAAACCTCATTAGAGAAAGTTATTCAAATAAAAATAGCTTTTGATTAGTTTTCTTTCAAAATCATAATATTGACTGACCTAGATATGTAAAATATATGAAATTCATTTAAACACTTATTCACAGCTACCATCCAGTTTTACTTGCAGATTCTCGACGTAAGGCATGTTGATACTGGACAAGTGTTTATGCTCGTGTATGCAGACAGAGGAGGAGATCTGTATACCGCCGACATCAAGGGCGAATGGAATGAACACGTTACTGGGCGGAAGTAATGTCCTCCCAGGTCGTCGCTAGGGCGCCCGCCCAGGAGGTCGCCGCGGGGATCTGCCCCTCGCAGAGTCGTCGTCAGGACAGCATCTGCGCGACATAGGCATCGATGACTCCTTTATCGATGGGAAAACTCAATTGGTCATGCCTTACCAGATGGATTGTTTATTTTGACATTTTATATTGTTTAATTTCCTTCAATTATGAATGAGACTACCTACTTTAATTAATTGTCTACAGCGTTTGAGTCTGTCAGAAATAAAGACGAGGTATGGTAAATAAAGTAATGCGAATGTTTTATTTACAATATATCCATGAATGAACTCTATCTTCTTCAAAGTAGCTTCCTTGAGAAGCCACACACCGCGCTTTATTCAACTTCCCCACAACTGGCAGCAGTTGCTGGAAGTTCGAAACAGAAATGTCCTTTAGCTTGTCACACACATTTTGTTTGATGTTTTCTATTGTTCCAAAATGAAGTCCTTTGAGGTGGCCTTTTTAAACTTAGGGAACAGGAAAAGGGCACTCAGGGACTTAAGTCAGGAGAAAGGAGTGGTTGAGGGAGAACAAGAATGTTTTTTTCTGGTCGAAAAACAATAATTGAGAGTGCAGTGTCTGCCATGAGGCAGCATCCAGTTGTCTCACGAGCATGACTCTTTTCCGCAGCCTTTCAAGGATTTCACGATTAACCTATTGATTTACAGTTTGCCCTGCAGATAAAAAACTCATTATTCAATGCCATTGGAATCAAATAAAGATATCCTCATGGATTTTTACTTACTTGTATTTGCTCATTTTTGCCTTCTTCGGACGAGGTGAATTGAAAGTGCGCCATTCTTTACTGTGACGTTTTGTTTCTGGGTCAGATAGGAAAAAAGTCCGATATTCGTCATCTGTAATCTTGTGTTTTAGGAAATCAGCATCTCTTTTAATTCGTCGTCCCAAAAGATCTCGACAAACATCAACTCTGTTGCCTTTCCCATTTTTGCAACCCACATAACAAAATTGTTTTAATAGAAGTTTGTTTTACAATTTACATGCTGATAATAGACTAATTAAATTAATTCTCAATGTGTATCATCTGTATAGATAAAATATGACTATTTTACAGTTTTGGTTGGGAATACGAGTACAATCAATATTATTAATTTATTTACGACCTCATACACGTGACTAGTTTGGAGTACCGTATGTACAAAACATTTACAGCTCGTTTCATTAAGGTTGGTTTTATAACAGTGTTTTAAGTAAGTAATATTTACAATGCATTAGGTGTTTTATATTCTTTACTGGTGCCATCAAGAGTAACAGATATATATTAACTTTATACTTTGCTATCTTTATTACTCTAATGATCAAGCACTGTACAATTAATAAATTTGGATTATAAAAAATAAATACTAACAATTTTCAGAATTTCAAAATATTCCAGATGACTTTTCTAATTTTTCACTTCTTATAAACCTACCTCGGACTTCAACGAGTACTTTAAAAAAAATATAGCTGATTGGTCCAGCCGTTTTCGAGATTAGCGCTTAGTAACTTATTTTCCGATTCATTTTTTATTTATAAGAAGATAATAAAAACGAGTTCACGTTACCGCATGACTTATTAATCACAATCTTCCAGACCTTGTATTTTATTACAGTGTCTTTGAGTATAATTACTTACTACCAAATAAAATATTATTTTTCTCATTTATATTATTGAGTAATAACTTGCAATACAGATAAGTGTATACTTATTCCATTAGGTACTTGTCATTTGTGTCTTACCGCTCTCAAGGTAACTACAAAGGTAATTACCGCTCTCCTAGAAGTAAGTATGTGCTAGATCTTATCGCTGTCTTAAAATTCAAAATTCCACGTTACTTAATTGTGAACTTTTAATATAGTATCCACAGTAGGATAAGAATTCTCTCACGCCCCCCCCCCATCTGTCCAGCGCTCTACATTTAAAACCTAAATGTTTATTTCCTTCTCTAACTCGATATTATCACCACTAGTAAATTGAAAATTGCCGTCATCATAGTAAAAGGTTTCTTAAAATATATGTTTTTGTTAAATGACGTCTCATGCACAATATAATACATGAGACATTTTCATATACGTTTTCATATGACAACAGTGTGAACTAGCTCTAGAGACACAATATACAAGACAAACACAATAATATGCTAGAGACACAATTCAATATACGTAGATGTTGAGAACTTGCAGTTGTCCTTTTAAAAGTATAAGAAGATTGTACATTTATGTCTTTAAAAAGCTTATTTGTGTAATACCCTCTTTCCCTGTTCTTTAACTAAAATAAGAAACAGTCAGTCCTTATAATTTATTCATAAATTTCTTGCAATTCCATGAACTATTCTTTTGTCCTTTTTGTAACCAATACAACCAAATGAAAACTTTAGGTATTTCTTTATTCCTTTACTTAAAGAGATGTGCGTTTGCATCTTATACTTTGTAAAATTACATAAGCAGAAACCAAAATTAGCCTCTAGAATAAAATTGACACAAACATTGGTATCATACTATGTACTGAAGTATAACACTTGAAGTATAACCCCTTAGCTCTTCAGGAAGAGTCGGCAGTAAATCCCGGCCCGTAACTTACTGGATAGTTTTATTTATACAAAACAGACGCTGGTATGAACTGGTCCTGGAGATCTCAGTGAGGATGTATTATTGTGAGGAGAAGGATTCAAAATCTTAGTCATTCAACTCTTTGAGAGAAATCCGAATTGAAAAAATCCGCAAAACCAAGAAGAGTGTTAATATGTTAAACCAAACACCATCTGGTTTCATCAATGACTGGAGTGTTTAAACCGTTCTTTTTATATTTTGAAAGGTTTTAAGATCATTAATATGGTATCAGATAGTTTTTGCCTTATTAGGCACATCAATAAATTCATCATAGAGAATAAATTACAAATAAAGAAATCAAAGTACAAGTTATGTAGCTCAAATTAGTTCAAAATGATGTTCATATATTTGTATGAACTTCGGTTTGATGGTTTAGAATGTACTTTGTTTAGAGTCTCCCGACACAATGATCGTAACAAGCAATGAAAATACTTGGTTATAATTTAAAACGTAACTGTGTTTACTAAAAAGACGATATAGTCGAATAAAAGCTAATTGGAAAATTGTTATTATGGTCTCCAGTCCTAAACTCTACCTTTCAAGGACTGAGAGTACCTTACCACTACCAGTAAGTACTATGTACTTAACACACTCGCCCTCGCACTTTAATATTTACATTCTAATGCTCAAGTTATTCCTGTCACATATGTGTTTAAAATAAGCAAACTAACATAATGAATCGGAAGGCCAAATACCTGTGAAAACGATTTTTTAACATTTCTTAAATTTGCCATAAGTGGCAATAGCCCTGATTTAATGTTTTGATAAACTTTAATATTTGGGAGAAGGAAAGACCATTTCGTAATCTTGTAAGGGTACAATCGCTATTGCCAACCTTCATTCTTTTGTATAAAGCACATACCACTGTAGATAAATGGAAGAAAGAGGAAGAACCATGCCTAATCTTGGCAGAGGATATAACCGCTATTGTTAACCTTCTTCATTTGTATAAAGCACATACCACTGTAGATAATTAGAAGGAGGAAAACCCTATGCCTAATCTTGGCAGAGGATATAACCGCTACTGTTAACCTTCTTCATTTGTATAAAGTAAAAAAAGTACAGTAAAGAATGTACCTTAATTTACCAGGCGAAGGTTAGGGCTAAGAGCCCTCTCTAACCACTTAACCTGGGTACCAACGGCTTAAAAGGTTGACTTCCGAATCACCAACCATGCCGCAGGCGGGCCGCTTGCAAGGACAGGAACGCTCAGCGGTCCCCTGTTCCAAGCAGCAGCCACGCTCGGCGTTTGCTTGATCTTGGTTGATCTTGCGGGGATAACCGCCGTACGCCACCTAACACCTGCGGCCACGGGCAAAAAAAAGCACATACCACTGTAGATAAATAGAAGGAGGAAGAACCATGCCTGGCAGAGGATATAACCGCTACTGTTAACCTTCTTCATTTGTATAAAGCACATAACACTGTATATAAATGGAAGAAGGAAGAACCATGCCTAATCTTGGCAGAGGATATAACCGCTAGTGTTAACCTTCTTCATTTGTATAAAGCACATACCACTGTAGATAATTAGAAGGAGGAAAAACCATGCTTAATCTTGGCAGAGGATATAACCGCTACTGTTAACCTTATTCTTTTGTATAAAGCACATACCACTGTAGATAAATGGAAGGAGGAATAACCATGCTTAATCTTGGCAGAGGATATAACCGCTAGTGTTAACCTTATTCTTTTGTATAAAGCACATACCACTGTAGATAAATAGAAGGAGGAAAGAACCATGCCTAATCTTGGCAGAAGGATATAACCGCTACTGTTAACCTTCTTCATTTGTATAAAGCACATACCACTGTAGATAAATGGAAGGAGGAAGAACCATGCCTAATCTTGGCAGAGGATATATTATTCTTTGTATATCAGGTACCCAATATGGCAACCGGCCTGCAATGAACCGCTTCAAGCAATGGATACTAAACTACAAGTGGGTACTACAAGTAAGTGATTGCCCTAACGCTAAAGGCAAGAGCGAGAAGTGGCGCGGCGCGGTGGCGAGTGTGATGGGGTTTAGTCGGTCAGCCAGCCCGGGCAAGACGTTATTGGATAAGGAAGGGATGTGAGCAGGAAATTAGGGTTCGCTATATCCTTTGGTCACCGCAACCTCCGGGTCAGACCTACACGTTTTTGGTCGGTGTCATGGGACGCTCCAGGCACATATTTAACTGCGCATGTCTTAACTACTATAATACTATACTTGTAACCGAATTATTTAATTAAAAATTCAATACATAAAATTATTTATGACAGACTCGTTTCAATGAAATTCGTAATTGTCTTGAAAATGATTTACACGTCCTTATCCAAGAAGCAGTCTAAAACACTCTCGTGGATATAATGATCGTCGTCTGTAACAGCACGCTTAAGATTGTTCATATTCACACTCTCTTTGCCTAGTTTAAATAATAACTATTATTCACGTTTTATACGGTTAAAGTGTGTCAAGGTGAAAAATGTATTATTTGTGAAAAGTTTGGATGTGTTTTCGTAACCTCCTCACGAAAATTAGCGTGGCTGAATTTTCTTTCTTGCAGAACATACCACTTGTGACTTCCCGAAAAATATAACCTTCGCTTCCTGAAAAGTTTTTTCTTACCTTAAAAGCAACTACATATTTACTTCATTTTTTTGTATTACATTTTTTTAAATTTATTGAATGTAGCAAAAGTTTTTTCTTTTCACATATACATTTGCTCCAGAGTTTGCATTTTGCATCCTGGAGTTATATTCTAGACAATATTTCCCTACATTAATGACAGAGGCTGAAATTTAACTCAAGCCGGTCGGAGGAGGTTAACGAATAAATAAATAACGTCTTTATTCAAGAAGCGTTCTTTAAATTTACAGACTCTGATTTACAAGCCAACTCTTTGTCATGGCACAACAGATCAATAATCATCATTCAAATCTAAATACTAACATAAAATTATATAAAAAATCTTTTTGACATGGTTTTCAAACGAACGGTAACTAAGGCTCTTGAAAGAAGGCGGCGAAGCATCGTATGATTTCCAGTTTAAAGTATCTAAAAAGCTTTCTTGCCGAATTCCTAGACGGACACTTAAAGTAGGCCGTCCAGTACTGCGAGTGTTTATTTCATACCTGAAAATGAACTTTTTGCCTGAGATATTCAGGCTTGCCTGTCTGAATAACTTTGTAAATAAATTGAACAGTTTGCCAAGTCACAGCAATCTTTAATCGATAACACATTACAACTAAACCTAAATTCACTGATGTGATCAAATTTTGTGTGGTTGTAGACAAATCTCAGAGCTCTGTTTTGCAATCTAGTGAGAACCAATTACATTGTTTCAGAGTATGAACAGATTCTAATACCAGCCATAATTGGGTAAAGTAAGTATAGACTCAAGAAGACTTGAGAGTTTGGGGAGTATGGTGGATTAATGCCATAAATCCAATTTTCATAGAGAACGCATGACTGTTCTCTTACTTCGATCAGGTAATAGCCCACATATGATTTGGATGGATATTTCACCGAAGCAATCATCAGGACATGGTAGCACTCGAGATATGGGATTCATAGTATCATCTTCTTCCAGTTGCTTTTGAATAGGTCTACTCTCTTGGCGCACCCAACATAACACATAATCCACACGTCTTTCTTCAAAATAAGAGAACATCGAACAAAGTCCAGTGTAAAGGTATCCTTACTGTACTGTCCATTGTTTCTTTTTACTGGTGGGTAGAGTTATCAGTGGTGGGTTACAGACGTTTTGAGTCAATTAGGAAACAATTTTCTTCAATGTTGACATTAGGCGGAGAGGACGGGGCAGACTTAGTACATCGTGGGTGTTCTACTAGTCCAGTTCCAAAAATGGTTGTTGAAAAGGGGCTTAAAAGTGCAAAGGTTCCGGTTAATATTTATAGTTGTCCAATTAAAGGTTTTTAATTTCTTTTAACTCTTCAAAATAGAGAAATAGTTTTACTTTTTCTGGAGAGATTTTGATGGCTTTTCAAATCTCTTTTTTCCTGAAAATCTCTTTCTTTGTAAAACCATTGTTAATACCTTACACAGCAGGAATTTTTATAATCTTTATTTTTAGTCTTAATCTTACTTAATCTTTATATACTTCTATTTGGGATCAAATGCTTGTTTTAAAAGTTGTGCTCCAAAAACTAGTAAACATTATGTGTTTCGGTGTTTATTTTTACTGACATAGTTTTTGTTGGAAAACATCAGCTTTGTGCGTTCAGCACCCCAAAACATACAAGAAGCAAAAATCAACAAATTAAAAACAGTAAAACCAGAATTTTCTATTATACTCTACAAAACAAAACAATCAGGTAGCGATCGAATAGCGAGCTTTTTTGCGCCAATGGTTTAAGTAAATAAGAAGCGCCAAATCACCAATTCAGTACCTGGTGGATACCAATCCACTAATTTTGAATACGTAATGTATGAACAATATATGACTGAAAATTAGAATAATAAGAATAAGAATTTAAATAAGATTTTTTTATTTGAGGCGTCTTTAAACGCGTTACATAAAGGTAATACTAAAATGTACAGGCATAAATTGTAGAAATGTTTACGTTTCTATATTTTAAATAAAAATCCCTCTTATGGCAGTAAATGCCTATTTATACAAATACTATACAAAAGCAAACAAAAAATCACGGTTTTTTTGTATATTTTAAAACAATTTTTGTATTCCGTGTTCACCAATCCAAAAAAAACGAAAACAAAGAAAAAATAATAAGAAAACAACTATTACGCCAGAAATTACCACTTCAACACACAATTTGACTGGTGTATGCAGTTCCAACCAGACACATAGGCCAAGATTGCGTTACTATCTTAATTCCTTAGGTTGTGGCTATAGAGTCCAAAATTATGAGTCCAAAAATGTAATTGAAAAGATAATCTAAGGAATATGTACAAATATGAGACAACATCAGTATTCATGGTAATTATTTTGTGGGAGGTAAAACGGTTTCCAGCATACTATAATGGAAGAGATGGCGCAATTCTTCCAGTGACAGCATGGCTACTTATGGATATCTGGTAGACAAGTGTAATCCTAATGAGGATCCTGCTGGAGGTATCAAGGTTGTTACTAAGGTAACAAGGTTCCAGGCCTGGTATAATAGCGAGATAGTGGCAAATTCTCCCAGTGACAGCATGGCTACTTATGGATATCTGGTAGACAAGTGTAATCCTAATGAGGATCCTGCTGGAGGTATCAAGCTTGTTACTAAGGTAACAAGGTTCCAGGCCTGGTATAATAGCGAGATAGTGCAATTCTCCCAGGTGACAGCATGGCTACTTATGGATATGCTGGTGGAGAGCAAGTGTAATACTAATGGAGGATCCTGCT